>NC_090654.1:79818941-80016441 GCF_040937935.1 Hyperolius riggenbachi
TTCCGGTAGTCGGAACGGAATTGCTAAACCTCTCAAACGGAATTCTCTCTCTCTCTCTCTCTCTCTCTCTCTCTCTCTCTCTTCCTCCTCCTCCTCCTCCACTTCTATCCAAGCAGGAAATGGAACTACTGGAGCCAGCCAGTCAGGTATTTTGAATGTATTTATTGCAAAAGAAATACAGACATGCTGTGTGCATTGCAAATTTACCATCAAGTGCATTAAAGGGATGAGAGGCTGAAGCAGGGCTTTAGTAAATACTCCTCATTGGGTCTTGTTGCTCTTCATGGAAACTGAAGACAATTAATGGACTGTAGTCTATTGTTTAATGAATTTATACTGGGTGAGTTCAGAAGCTGGGAAAGCAAATTGGCCTCATAGAAATGATAATTCACCAAGGTCAATTCGCAGCACCCACACGCCAAGGCCGCGCTGCCGTACAGCTAGAGTGACTCATCTGCTTAACACAATGCATGCCTTTATATGTTTTATCTAAGTATTACCCATCCATTTGTTTGAGTCATCTCAAGACAAACTAAAAATATATATCGCTAAATAATAGGCAAATGAGAAGGCAAAGCATAGCTGAACCTTTAGTTCACTTTGTACCCAGATCATTAAAACTAGAGATAAAAAAATAAGAGAGAAGAAAAGTAAAAAAAAAATTCTTGCCCAAAGTAATTGTACATCTTAGAAAGAATCACAAATACTTGTCCTCGCTTAGTAATTGGAGTTACAGATTGCCCAGCAAGCTCATGGTGAACCAGAACTCCAAGGGGTGTGTAAGGGGTTGAAACAGTCTGACGCATCATTTCATTGCAGCAGTTCTGGATGTGTGTTTAGCTTTCAGGGGACAAGAGAGGGATGATTTGCATAGTCAGCAGTGATGCATTGTGGGACTCCTCAGTCAGAGCTCTTCTTAAGACCTTCGGTCTTATGCTGGGAATACACGGTTCGTTTTTGAGGTGATTCGATGGTTCGATAGATAATTTCCACCATATTCGATCTCCCTTTTGATCCTTTCGCCGATCAATTTCTGATAGAAGTGAATGGAAAAAGATAAGAAAAAACAAGCAGAAGATAAGCGAATCGAATGCGAAATCGAGCAGCAAAAAAGATCGAGAGGAGAACCGAGCTCCAGAAACGAACCGTGTATTCCCAGCATTAAGAAGACAAAATTCTGTTTTAGATAGTATTTTAGTAAGGAGACTTTTTGATCATTTTAGCCCCTTACACACTCCTGGGAGTTCTGGTTCACCATAAGCTTGATGAGCAATCTGTAACTCTGGGTGTGTCAAGTCCTACCCCATAGAGCCATATTAATCCATGCCTTGCACTGACGAGGAACAACCAATCCCAAACAGTCTGTATGTATGTTGGATTAGTTTGGCTCTGTAATATTAACAAGCTTACACGTCATTGTATTCCAGCAGTTCTGGAGGTGTGTTTAGCTTTCAGGGATAACAAAGTGATGATTTGCATATTCAGCAGTGATGCATTGTGAGACACCTCAGAGTTCACTTCAACGTGAATAATTGCAAATACCTTCTGTTTTAAAGGGACCCGAGCAAAGGCACTGTGTATGCATTTATGCATACCCACGTATAATTGGTAATGTTGATACACTAACCATGCCCTGTGTTAAACTGCCTCTCGTTTTGCCCATTCTAAATTATATTGTAGCGGCTAAAAGTTGCGCTGTGACCTTGGAACAGGAAGCCTGCGAGTCCTCTCTGCACATGTGCAAGCTTCCTGGCTTCTTCCTCTTCTGTTCCCCTTCTGTTCCCCTTCTGTTCCCCTTCTGTTCCCCTCTGTTCCCCTCTGTTCCCCTCTGTTCCCCTCCCCTCTGCCACGTGTCATACATACATGCATGGCAATATGACGTTCGGCAGAGGGGAGGGGAATTGCCACACCTATGGCCATGCCCATTTTTTGCATGCCGCATTAACGTGCCACCCCGTTCCACGTTGGGCCCTGAAAAATCTGGTCACTGTATCTTAGCACTGTAATAGATTTTGCTATGGTGATCTTTGCTCTATGCCAAGGATCTATATATATAATAGAGTAAGTGCCTCAACCTTCAAACAAGAAGAAGAAGTAGCGCCCTGCCCCCAGGGCCGGTCCAAGCAAGAAGAAGGGGCTGGTCCAAGCAAGAAGAAGAAGTAGTGTCATATCAAACCAAGGGCAAAGAGGGATAATTTGCATATTCAGTAGCAGTGCATTGTGGGTAACCACAAATGTTCACTTATAGCTGAATTATTGCAGATTTGCTTCTGTTTTAAGAAGAAAAATTACACCAAGCTTTGCTTTTTTTAGTAGGTGGGCTTTTTGGTCTCTTTTATCCTCCTATATACATTCTTAGTAGTTTGGGTCACCCTGAGCTGCTTGGTTACTCTGTTGTACTGGTCCAAGCCCTATCTCATACAGCCATATCAATCCCTGAGGGCCAAAAGTCTGAAATAGGCTGTCACATGTGGGTTTGATATGACTGTGTAAAATTTAAAGCAATAGGGCCTGATTCACAAAGCGGCGCAAACTGTTTAGCACGTGAAGTGCCATTTGTGGACATTTGCGCGCGCTAAGTGCCGTGATTCGCGCTATTGCGGTCTTTTACATGTGCAATTTGCTGCGACTTTTGCGCACGCAAAGTGCTGCAATTCGTGGCAAATTGCGCGCGCAAATCGTGGCACTTTGTGTGCGCAAAAGTCTGCGTACGGCACTTCACGTGCTAAACAGTTTGCACCGCTTTGTGAATCAGGCCCATAGGCTTGCTTGATTTACCAAGGGTGAAAAGGAATAATTTGCATATTTAGTAGCGGTGCATTGTGGGTAACCACAAATGTTTACTTATAGCTGAATTATTGCAGATTTGCTTCTGGTTTAAGAAGGAAAATTACACCAAGCTTTGCTTTTTTTTAGTAGGAGGGCTTTTTGGTCTCTTTTATCCTCCTATATACATTCTTAGTAGTTTGGGTCACCCTGAGCTGCTTGGTTACTCTGTTGTACTGGTCCAAGCCCTAGCTCACATAGCCATATCAATCCCTGCTATGTACTGAAGAGGACCAAAAGTCTGGCTGTCATATGTGGATTTGAAATGACTGTGTAAAATGTAAAGCTATAGAGTCTGATTCACAAAGCGGTGCAAACTGTTTAGCATGTGAAGTGCCGCAATTCGCGTGATTGTGGTCTTTTGCGCGCGCAGTTTGCTGCGATTCGTGGACTCTTGCGCGTGAAAAAGACCGCGAACGGCACACCCGTGCTAAACAGTTTGCACCACTTTGTGAATCAGGCCCATAGGCTTGCTTGACTTACCAAGGGTGAAAAGGAATAATTTGCATATTTAGTAGCGGTGCATTGTGGGTAACCACAAATGTTCACTTATAACTGAATTATTGCAGATTTTCTACTGTTTTAAGAAGCCAAATTACAGCAAGCTTTGATTTTTTTAGTAGAAGGTCTTTTTGGTCCCTTTTATCTCCCTATACATTCCGAGTGGTTTGGGTCGCCCTGAGCTGCTTGGTTACTCTGTTGCAGTGGCGTACCTAGGGTATTTGGCACCCGGTGCTGGTTACCCACAGTCACCCCCCCCCCCGGGCTGTGGAGTCGGTACAAAAATCTTCCGACTCCTCAGTTTATGAAACCACGACTCCAACTCCGACTCCGGGTACCCAAAATAGCTTCAACTCCGACTCCTTAGTCTTAATACTTAACAGGGCTGTGGATTTTGTACCAAAATCACCCGACTCCTCAGTTTATGAAATCAACGACTCCGACTCCAACTCCAGGTGCCCAAAATTGCCCAGACTCCGACTCTTCGACTCAGACTCCACAGCCCTGCCCCCCCGTAATTGGGGCTACGTTGCGCAAAAAATGTGTGTGGTCATATACCAAAATGTGGGTGTGGTCACGGGTGGAGACTAGTTTACATGAACTTAGCAATGGTGGGACATTAGATTAGGACAGCAGTGGTGGCGAAAAGTCACTTATCTATCGCAAAGTGCCAACAGCAATTTAAACTAAATACAAACATTTTAACTCATACATGAACATTATGGAAAATCCAAGTTGAAAATAAACTGTGAAGATAAACAATTTCATCCATCCTACTCCTGAAAAATGTATTTTTTATTTTTTTTTAAAACCCCCCCAGTTTTATTTTCTGTTTTAAAAAGCTAAAAAAAAAAAAAAAAAAAAAAAGTAGGTTTAAAGGAGTTATCCGGGCAGTTTTAATAAAATGAACGCCCCAAGCTCCCAGGACCTCCCTCGCCGCATCTCTGCTCTCAGCCGTTCGCCGGAGGCTAAGAACTACTACCACCTGCGCAGTCCGCTCCGGCCCACGTGGCGGTGATTGACAGCGCCGATCGCGCAGGCGCAGTACAGAGCAACCTCCAGGTCGCTCTGACATCATCGCCGGGGACCGGGTCGGAGCTCCGGCGAACGGCTGAGAGCAGAGATGCGGCGAGGGAGGTCCTGGGAGCTTGGGGCTGGAGGAAGCCCCCGGTTAATTTTATTAAAACTGCCCGGATAACTCCTTTAGGGCTGGAACCCACAGGAGCGCTTTTGGCAGCGTTTTGGCAGCACTGCGATACGCTAGCAGTTTGCCAAAACGATGGGCTAATGTTAATGGATGGGGCAACTTCCACAGGAGCGTTTGTGTTTCTCAGAAACGCAAACGCAGGACATGCAGCATTTTGGGAGCGTTAGCGCTTCAATGTAAAGTATTGAACCGCTAGCGGAAACGCTCAGCAAAACCTAAACTGAGCGGTTTTGCTAGCGTTTTGCGGTTCAGCACACTGTAACAAAATGAAAAATAATTCACAGGACCAATCAGGATAAAAACGCAAAACGCAAAACGCTAGGCACCCGCTGGGGAAAAAAATACAATGTTGCAAAACACGACCAAAAACGCGCATGAATCCGCTTGCAAACCGCTCAGACAAAACGCTAGCGGTTGCGTTTTGCGTTTTTCAGTGGGTTCCAGGCCTCAATGCTATTGTCTCATATGAGGTTGATTCCGCTTTTCCCATAGTCTCGCAGTTAGCAATCATGAGGCCCCCAACAAGACAAATTCAGCAATCTTGAGGCCCCCAACAAATCATGAGGCCCCCAACAAGACAAATTCAGCAATCTTGAGGCCCCCAACAAGTCAAATTCAGCAATCATGAGGCCCCCAATAAATTATGAGTCCCCCAACAAGACAAATTCAGCAATCATGAGGCCCCCAGCAAGACAAATTCAGCAATCTTGAGGCCCACAACAAATCATGAGGCCCCCAAAAAGACAAATCCAGTAACCATGAGGCCACCAACAAGACAAATTCAGCAGTCATGAGGCACATAAATAGACAGCATTTTGAAATAAATAGGCAAAATGCCCCATTAATATGGTAGACACCTCTCACCTGGCTTCTGAATTCTCCTCTACTGGCTGCTGTGCCTGGCTGGCAATACTATTTTTGTCTGGATTGGCGATGATGTGTGAGCTGAAAGGCCTGGCAGTGATGCTGTGGCCTGACTGGCGGTGATGCTGTGGCTGGGCTGGCTGGTGGTGATGCTGTGGCTGGACTGGCTGGTTGAAGTAAATGCTGGCCTGACTGGTGGTGATGCTGTGGCCTTTTTGCCAGTGATTCTGGGCTGGTTGGCTGGTGGTTATGTTGGGCTGGCTGGCCTAGATAGTTTAGGTAGTGAGAGGTGCCCCACAGTTTAGGTAGTGCCAGGAGCCCCCCAGTTTAAGTAGTTACAGGAGCCCCCCAGCTCAATTAGTGACTGGAGCCCCCCAGTTCAGTTAGTGACAGGTACCCCCCAGTTTAGGTAGTGACAGGTACCCCCCAGTTTAGGTAGTGACAGGTGCCCCCCAGTTCAGCTAGTGACAGGTGCCCCCCAGTTTAGCTAGTGACTGGTGCCCCCCAGTTTAGCTAGTGACTGGTGCCCCCCAGTTTAGCTAGTGACTGGTGCCCCCCAGTTTAGCTAGTGACTGGTGCCCCCAGTTTAGCTAGTGACTGGTGCCCCCCAGTTCAGCTAGTGACATGAACCCCCAGTTTAGATAGTGACAGGAACAGGAAAAGTTGTGACTGGGCACACCATCTTTGGTAGGGTGCTTGGTATTGTGGTATAGGCAAACCACCAAAGTATAAGTCCAGAATTCAAATATACCAGCACTCCAGCTTTCTCAAAGAATCACGCTCTTTTATTGAGCTAACATATCCACAGAAATGACCGACAATTGTTTCGGGGCCTCGCAGGGTCCCCCTTTCTCAAGGCGTGTGTGGTTACCAATATCAATAAAAGAGCGTGATTCTTTGAGAAAGCTGGAGTGCTGGTATATTTGAATTCTAGATAGTGACAGGGACCCCCAGTTTAGATAGCGACAGGGACCCCCAGTTTAGACAGCGACCCCCCAGGTTAGACAGCGACCCCCCCGGTTAGACAGCGACCCCCCCGGTTAGACAGCGACCCCCCCAGGTTAGACAGCGACCCCCCCAGGTTAGACAGCGACCCCCCCAGGTTAGACAGCGACAGGGACCCCCCAGGTTAGATAGTGACAGGGACCCCCCAGGTTACATAGTGACAGGGACCCCCCCAGGTTACATAGTGACAGTGACCCCCAGGTTAGATAGTGACAGCGACCCCCAGGTTAGATAGTGACAGCGACCCCCAGTTAGATAGTGACAGGAAACCCCAGGTTAGGTAGTGACAGCGACCCCCCAGGTTAGATAGTGACAGCGACCCCCCAGGTTAGATAGTGACAGCGACCCCCAGGTTAGATAGTGACAGGGACCCCCCAGGTTAGATAGTGACAGCGACCCCCAGTTAGATAGTGACAGGGATCCCCCAGGTTAGATAGTGACAGCAACCCCCAGGTTAGATAGTGACAGCGACCCCCCCAGGTTAGATAGTGACAGCGACCCCCCCAGGTTAGATAGTGACAGGGACCCCCCAGGTTAGATAGTGACAGCGACCCCCGGTTAGATAGTGACAGGGACCCCCCAGGTTAGATAGTGACAGGGACCCCCCAGGTTAGATAGTGACAGCGACCCCCGGTTAGATAGTGACAGGGACCCCCCAGGTTAGATAGTGACAGCGACCCCCCAGGTTAGATAGTGACAGGGACCCCCCAGGTTAGTGACAGCGACCCCCAGGTTAGTGACAGCGACCCCCAGGTTAGTGACAGCGACCTCCAGGTTAGATAGTGACAGGGACCCCCCAGGTTAGATAGTGACAGGGACCCCCCAGGTTAGATAGTGACAGGGACCCCCCAGGTTAGATAGTGACAGGGACCCCCCAGGTTAGATAGTGACAGGGACCCCCCAGGTTAGTGACAGCGACCCCCAGGTTAGTGACAGCGACCCCAGGTTAGATAGTGACAGGGACCCCCCAGGTTAGATAGTGACAGCGACCCCCAGGTTAGTGACAGCAACCCCCGGTTAGGCAGTGACAGGGACCCCCCAGGTTAGGCAGTGACAGGGACCCCCCAGGTTAGGCAGTGACAGGGACCCCCCAGGTTAGGCAGTGACAGGGACCCCCCAGGTTAGTGACAGCGACCCCCGTTTAGATAGTGACAGGGACCCCCCAGGTTAGATAGTGACAGCGATCCCCCAGGTTAGTGAAAGGGACCCCCCAGGTTAGATAGTGACAGCGACCCCCCAGGTTAGATAGTGACAGCGACCCCCCAGGTTAGATAGTGACAGCGACCCCCCAGGTTAGATAGTGACAGCGACCCCCAGGTTAGTTAGTGACAGCGACCCCCAGTTAGATAGTGACAGGGACCCCCTAGGTTAGATAGTGACAGGGACCCCCCAGGTTAGATAGTGACAGCGACCCCCCAGGTTAGATAGTGACAGCGACCCCCCAGGTTAGATAGTGACAGCGACGGCAACCCCCCAGGTTAGATAGTGACAGCGACCCCCAGGTTAGTTAGTGACAGCGACCCCCAGTTAGATAGTGACAGGGACCCCCCAGGTTAGATAGTGACAGCGACCCCCAGGTTAGTTAGTGACTGCGACCCCCGGTTAGATAGTGACAGGGACCCCCCCAGGTTAGATAGTGACAGCGACCCCCAGGTTAGATAATGACAGCGACCCCCAGGTTAGATAATGACAGCGACCCCCAGGTTAGATAGTGACAGTGACCCCCAGGTTAGTTAGTGACTGGGACCCCCCCAGGTTAGATAGTGACAGGGACCCCCCCAGGTTAGATAGTGACAGGGACCCCCCCAGGTTAGATAGTGACAGCGACCCCCAGGTTAGTGACAGGGACCCCCCAGGTTAGATAGTGACAGGGACCCCCCAGGTTAGATAGTGACAGGGACACCCCAGGTTAGATAGTGACAGGGACACCCCAGGTTAGATAGTGACAGGGACACCCCAGGTTAGATAGTGACAGGGACCCCCCACTGCCCCAGGTAAGATAGTGACAGGGACCCCCTAGGTTAGATAGTAATAGGGATCCCCCCCAGGTTAGATAGTGACAGGTGCCCTTCACTCGTTGTGCAAATTTGGGATTTTACACCCCCCGTGGCCGTCCCCGCTGACAACCTACCCCCCCCTCCCCCCTCACCTCACAGGCCTTCCCCGGTGACAGGCAGGAGCAGCCCAGCTTCAGACCTCAGTATCAGCCGGCGACCAGTATGCGGGCGCACCGAACTCAGTGAACACCACGCCGTATATGCGGAAGTGATGTCACTTCCGCATATCAGTGCGGTGTCCGCTGGGTCCTAGCGCCCGCATACTGGTCGCCGGCTGGTCGGAGGTCTGAAGCTGGGCTGCTCCTGAGTCCTGCCTGTCACCGGGGAAGGCCCCGGGGGGGGGGGGGGGGGGGAGGGACACATAGGTTGTCAGCGGGGACGGCCACGGGGGGTGTAAAATCCCAAATTTGCACAACATGTGCACTGACTGCAGCGGCAGGGGCGGCAACACAGGACTCCGGGTGTCACCCCCTAAGCATCAAGACACCCGGTGCGGGCCGCCCCTGCCGCTTGACGGTAGGAACGCCACTGCTCTGTTGTACTGGTCCAAGCCCTATCTCATATTCCCATAACAATCCTTGCCATGTACAGATGAGGACCAAAAGTCTGAAACAGGCTGTCACATGTGGGTTTGACATGGCTGTGTAAAATTTAAAGCTATAGACTTGCTATACACCAGTGGTTCTGGATGCTTGCTTGGATTGCTAAGGGTGAAAAGGAATAATTGGCATATTTAGTAGCTAACCATTGTGAGTAACCACAAATGTTCACTTATAGCCTATGCTGCTATTGCGGCCAGGAGGTCGCAATAGCAGCATAGGGGGCGATATACAGGCTGGGAACGCGAACAATCACTCGCGTTCCCATGCGTGTCGGCCGGTGACGGCGAAACCGGAAGTCGTCGCCAGCGGGTCCTGGGACATTGGAGCGGAGCTGCGAGGGCACCGATCGGCTGCTGGGGGCTGAGGGAAGCCCCAGGTGAGTAAATCACATTTTTTTTACTTGACTTAAGGTTCGCTTTAAGCAGGAGGGGGAGCGCACATGGGGGACCCAGGTGAGGGCGGGGGGGGGGGGTTCCTACTGAGCTTAAGCTGGAGGGGGAGCACACAAAGGGACCCAGGTGAGGGCGGGGGGGGGGGGGGGGAGTTCCTACTGAGCTTAAGCTGGAGGGGGAGCACACATGGGGGACCCAGGTGAGGGCGGGGGGGGGGGTTCCTACTGAGCTTAAGCTGGAGGGGGAGCACACATGGGGGACCCAGTTGAGGGGGGGTCCGACCCCCCTCCCCACCACTGTGCCCAATACCCCCTTCCTGCCCTCTACCCCCTTATGCAGCGTATGCTACGCCGCGGGTCGGCTAGTTTCCAATATTTTTGCTCATGGTGTCCATGTTGTCAAAAGAAACTAGGTGACCACAGCCATGTCAAAAAAGGTTCATGCTTTCAAAGGAAACTGGGAGACCACAGCCATGTCACAGAAGGCTAAGAGACCATAGCCATGTTACAGAAGGATAAGAGACAATAGCCATGTTACAGAAGGCTGAGTATCCACTGTCAGACGCAGTGTGATTTTAGCCATGTCAGAGTAAGGCAAGTGACCACTGCCATTAATGGAAGCAAAAGTGTTCACTGTCATGTTACAGGAGTGACCAAAACAATGATACAGTAAAGCAGGTCACTGCTGTCTAGTGCAGGAGATTAAATGACTACTGAATGATCACTACCGTATAAAGGGAGGCTCAGTGACTACTGCCATGTCACAGGAAGCTGAGTGACTGCTGCCATGTTACAGCAGGAAGCTGAGTGACTACTGCCATGTCACAGGAAGCTGAGTGACTACTGCAGTGTCACAGGAAGCCGAGTGACTACTGCAATGTCACAGGAAGCTGAGTGACTGCTGCCGTGTCACAGGAAGCCGAGTGACTACTGCCATGTCATAAGAGGCTACATGAGCATGAGCACTTCTATGTTACTAAAGGCTAAGTAACTAAAGCTGGCTCACAAAAGGCTGAGGAGTGAGAAACAAAAGGCCATTTTTCAGGAAAGTTAGTTACCGCCCGCCGCCAAGTACAGGAGGCTGAGTACTTGCTGACGTGTCAGAGAAAGGTATATTAACCTTTATCATATACAGAAGAGTAAAAAACCACTACTATGTCACAGGAGGCTGCGTGACTATAAAAATGTTACAGGGGGGTTAGTGACCATTGCCATTACCAAAGCCGAAATTACTTTTACCATTTTATAGGAGGCTAAGTTATTACAGTTATGTCACATGTGGTAAGTGACCACTAACATGTACAGAAGACTGTGTGACCAGTGTTATTGTACATAAGATTGAGTAACTGCAGCCATGTCACAAAAGACTAAATAACCACTGCCAAACCACAA
Organism: Hyperolius riggenbachi; assembly: GCF_040937935.1. Lineage (NCBI taxonomy): Eukaryota > Metazoa > Chordata > Amphibia > Anura > Hyperoliidae > Hyperolius > Hyperolius riggenbachi. The sequence continues at coordinate 79,829,787 of NC_090654.1, forward strand.
TGATTGACTATAGTCATGTCTTAGGAAGATAGACCCTTGTCACATACAGGCACTTAAGTGACTATAGCTATATCATAGAGGAGTGAATGACCACTGTCATAAACAGGAGGCTGTGCAGTGCAACCCAGTCTAAAGAATAGAGAAGGTCATTTCAAAATGGGCTCCAAGTTGGTTTGTTGGCCTATTGGTTGTCTATGTATAGCTAGTCCATGTTTCTATTTTATCAGTTCCGGGATTGTTCATGTGGGTAAAGCAGCACATCACAGAGATGACCAAGATCAGTTTCATAAAAAGCAACAGAATGCTGAAGTGTGTGGTGGGTTTAGGCTATATAAGCAGGGGTTAACTTACCTAGGCCGCCGCCTCCCTTCTAAAGGTTCCACGCCTCTCTTCATCTTAGGACACTTTAGTCTTCTAAACCGGAACTTCTGCTCCCCACTGGTGAGCAGGTCCCTGCAATAGCATGTCCAGTGTTTACAGAAACAAGTAAAAATCTGCAAAAAGTTTGGTGAAATGTTGCAGAAGGTTTAGTTTTATTCATTTTTTATCATTACTTAAGGAGTGTTAAGATGATACACTATCAATCAGTTGGAAAGCCCACACAAGCTTCTCCTGGTGGGACGCCTTTTCCAGGAAGTCATAATGAGAGCCGTGACAGCTGCACTGCTCAGCCACCCTGCTACACATCCCTAATCGTATTAATCATAGTGATGGACAAGGCGATGGTGTCCAGGAAGGTAATTATGCTTTGTGGAGATACAATGGAAAACACATTCCTGTCGTGACTTCTTGAATTGATTGCAGCTTGGTATGCAGCAGAGAGGCGCTCTGCATGGCTTGTGAATATAACGGTTAAAGGAGAATGTGAGACAAAGGTGAAAACACTTTATTACCTATAGGTGACAAATGTCACTTGACAGCTGCTATAGTTAACCCTAATTTAGGGTTAGATAAACATTACTGCAGTAATTCCTTCAGAATTCTACTTACCGTAAGTAAATTAATTATTATCTGTTCAAAGTAGTAGTTCATTTTAAAAGGACATTAAAATTGTAAACAATAAAATAAAGTCCACTAGTCCAGGACAAAACACATGAGGTACTTATATTTGAACAGTGTTGCTCAGCCCCAATAGCTTCTCCACAGAAGTACAAGTTAGTCCCACATTTACTGTATATACCCATATGATGCTCTCTGTAACTGACATTCTGGGAACCACTTTTACAATGATTCTGGCACACAGTTGAGACGTGGTAGCCTGGGTGCCCACTGTTATTAGGATGTTCTCAGTGTAGGACGCCAGAGAGGACGTTGTGTCCAGTATTAGGTAGACAGAGTGTGCCACCCAGTATAGGCAACCAGATGCCCCCCCATGTATAGGTAGCCAGATGACCTTCTCAGTATAAGCATACAGATAACCTCCCAGTCCCCAGTATAGATAGCCAAATGACCCCCTTTCAGTATAGACAGCCAGATGTTCCACCAGTATAGGTAGCCGGATGACTCCCCCAGTATTGGGAGCTAAATGGCCACTCCCAGTATAGGTAGGTAGCTTTATGACTCCTCTAGTATAGGTAGCCAGTTGTCCACCAGTATAGGCAGACCGATGTTCCCTTCAGTAAAGGTAGCCAGATGACTTCACCAGTATTGGTAGCTAAATAACTACCCCCAGTATAGGTAGCCAGATCAATGCCCCCATCCTAGTATATATAGCCAGATGAACCTACCAGCATAGGTAGCCAGATGACCCTTTAGGTTAGCTAGCGAGATAAACCCCCAGTATAGATAGCCAGCTGACCCACCCTCCCCCCGCCCTGCAGTATAGTTTGCCAGGTTGCCATATAAACTACCCAGCATAAGTTGCCCGATAACACCCCCCCCCCATGTAAGTTGCCAGATGACCCCCCTACAGTATAGCCAGGTTCATACAAGTACATGCGGCCACATACCCCAATGCCCCCAGTAGAGGTAGCCACATAACCCCACTATAATAATAAAGGTAGCCAGAGAGGGTGCCCCCATTCCCATGCAGAGTGCGCAGCAGAGTGTAAATAACTCACCTCTCTAGGATATGTCTTCATCCTACTCCTTCTCTATGGTGTGATAAGAGATGGCGTTCACATCATAGGGATGTAGTGCCTAGGGGACTGAAGACGGATCCTGGAGAGGTGAGTTCTTTACTGCACACCTGCGCACTCTGCACATTTGCTCTACCCCTTCATACCGATCTACCAGCCCATAGCCCACTGCATGCTGTCATTTTCACCCCTTATGATGCACCAGCCAGGTCTTATTATCCTCTATGTCTTTGCTTGTTGGATCCTTCTTCATCTCAGTCTACCCTCCATATATTACATCACCATGTGGTATGCGTTGCTTTCTCATGTCTTCCTCCTTATGGCAAACACCTTGTGTACTTGGAAGACTGAAAGGGAAACCAGGATAATGCCATACCAATACACACTGGGACATCTTCTACCTTTATTTACTCACAGAGGGATACATTCACTAAACTGTGGTAATCAGAAGAGCATGTGTACAGTCTTGCGCAGGATAAGTAGAGCATGTTAATGAGGTCTTTACCATACTACATTATGCTCTACTTATTGTACATAAGACATAACCACAGTTTAGTGAATATACCTCAACGTTTCTTATGTAAAGCAACACATTATCATATCCAGTATCCAGTTAAATGTTCCAACTTCCACGAAGACATAAAAATGACACACATACTATGGCCTATTTCTCATCTTATGCACAAAATAACTTTTTAACCACTTGAGGACTGCAGTGTTAAACCCTCTAAAGAGCAGGCTATTTTTCCTTAATTGGCCCTGCAGCTTTAAGGCCAAGCTGCATTCTCTGCTGAGTAGCATACATTTAACTGTTTCCAGGGTCCAGCAGTGTGCACTAAACAGGAAAAACAGCTACAGAGTTAAGGAATTTCACAATGAGGCATACAAATGGTGTGCATTTTTTCCAGTCAGAGAGCTGAATTCCTCTGTTATCAGCTCATTAATTTACTGGCTATCCAGACCAAGGCACACTATGTTTAGTATAGGTAAACAGAAGGAAGATTTTGTGTTGGTTATAAGCTAATTGTTTTTCTAAAAGTTATAATAATCCAAACAGGTCACATTACAGAGCAGGGCATTTTCTTCCGGGTACCACGTGACAACGCCGTCCATGCCACCTGCATCAGCGTGTAACAGCGTGTAGCTGCATTTGGAGATCCGCAGTGTGCTATTTACCCAGTGCTCAATGGAGCACGGCTCTGAGCTTAAGCCCTGCACATGGACCTAACAGTATCCTAAGACTAGAACACCGCATGGGTGAGAGACTTCTGCTTTACAGCAATAGCTTTGCTTGCCTTTGGGCTGAAATACCCTGTATTTATTCACGCTGCATCGCTTGCTCTTGTACATGCTTTGTTGTGGCATTCTCCACATCCAGGAGTCTCACATTGATTCAACAACTGCGATTGAGTTGTGATCTGGACACTCCTCTGTGATTCTACAGACATTGTTGGGATCAATTTCTTGGGGAATGAAAGCATTTGTCATGAGCTTCAGGCATTACTGTCTTTTCAATCTGACTTATGCTTGTTGCCATTAACCTTCTATAAGTATTTGAGGACTGCACCTTAGCAGGCAGTGGTAGGAGGTGTGTGAATGGTTTACAGCGGGGGCCGGCTATATTGTTTTTAATATTTTGACAGATCTGTCAGATATTTTACTATTATATATATTAAAACAGCGCACATAAGGAGTCCACAAAGATTTGAGGATCAGCTAATCTGCAAGTCCACTTTGATCCTTGACTCGCAGAAGTGATGTATACAGTATATATCTTCTACAGTGTGTACCACCACCACACCCTCACGATGGAACACTCACCGCAACAAATTGACCCACTGTGAGACTGGGTCAAACAGCGCCTGCAGGGACATCAAGGCCTCCCTCTGCCTATACTGATCATCACCGATCCACTCCACAAATTCAATAGTGTCTCCGTATCAATAACACCTCAAAACAAACCAATAGGCTCTATGGCGTAATAACGTTAAAACAATTTATTAAAAATCATTCCAAACAACTCACATGCTCGTTGCTTTAACCACTTGCCGACCACCCACAGCCCATGGGCGGCGGCAAAGTGGACGCCTAAAGGACCGCAATACGCCTTCAGGCGGCGCGTCCTTTAGGCATGCCGGGGGAGCGATCGCGTCATTGATGACGCGCGCTTCCCCCGGCAACTGGCTCCGCCCACCCGCCGTAACATCCCGCCGGCCATACGGAAGCGCCGGCGGGATGTTAACCCCGCGATCGCCGCTACAAAGTGTATAATACACTTTGTAATGTATACAAAGTGTATTATACAGGCTGCCTCCTGCCCTGGTGGTCCCAGTGTCCGAGGGACCACCAGGGCAGGCTGCAGCCACCCTAGTCTGCACCCAAACACACTGATCTGCCCCCCCCCGCCCACTGATCACCCACAGCACCCCTCAGACCCCCCCCTGCCCACCCCCCAGACCCCTGTTTGCACCCAATCACCCCCCTAATAACCCATCAATCACTCCCTGTCACTATCTGTCAACGCTATTTTTTTTTTATCCCCCCCCCTGCCCCCTGCCCCCTCCTGATCACCCCCCCACCCCTCAGATTCTCCCCAGACCCCCCCCCCAGACCCCCCCCCTGTGTACTGTATGTATCTATCTTCCCTGATAACCTGTCAATCACCCGTCAATCACCCATCAATCACCCATCAATCACCCCCTGTCACTGCCACCCAACAATCAGCCCCTAACCTGCCCCTTGCGGGCAATCTGATCACCCACCCACACCAATAGATCGCCCGCAGATCCGACATCAGATCACCTCCCAAATCCATTGTTTACATCTATTCTCTCCTCTAAACACCCACTAATTACCCATCAATCACCCATCAATCACCCCCTATCACCACCTGTCACTTTTACCTATCAGATCAGACCCTAATCTGCCCCTTGCGGGCACCCAATCACCCGCCAACACGCTCAGATTGCCCTCTGACCCCCCCTTATCAATTCGCCAGTGCATTAATTACATCTGTTCTTCCCTGTAATAACCCACTGATCACCTGTCAATCACCGGCCAATCACCTATCACCCATCAATCACCCCCTGTCACCCCCTGTCACTGCCACCCATCAATCAGCCCCTAACCTGCCCCTTGCGGGCAATCTGATCACCCACCCACACCATTAGATCGCCCGCAAACCCGCCGTCAGATTACCTCCCAAATGTATTGTTTACATCTGTTATCTTCTCTAAACACCCACTAATTACCCATCAATCACCCATCAATCACCCCCTATCACCACCTGTCACTGTTACCTATCAGATCAGACCCTAAGCTGCCCCTTGCGGGCACCCAATCACCCGCCCACACGCTCAGATTGCCCTCAGATCCCCCCCCCCCCCGCCCCTTATCAATTCACCAGTGCATTAATTACATCTGTCCTTCCCTGTAATAACCCACTGATCACCTGTCAATCACCTGCCAATCACCTATCACCCATCAATCACCCCCTGTCACTGCCACCCAACAATCATCCCCTAACCTGCCCCTTGCGGGCAAACTGATCACCCACCCACACCAATAGATCGCCCGCAGATCCGACATCAGATCACCACCCAAGCGCAGTGTTTCCATCTATTCTCTCCTCTAAACACTCACTAATTACCCATCAATCACCCATCAATCACCCCCTATCACCACCTGTCACTGTTACCCATCAGATCAGACCTTAATCTGCCCCTTGCGGGCACCCAATCACCCGCCTACACGCTCAGATTGCCCTCAGACCCCCCCTTATCAATTCGCCAGGGCATTATTTACATCTGTCCTTCCCTGTAATAACCCACTGATCACCTGTCAATCACCTGTCAATCACCCATCAATCACCCCCTGTCACTGCCACCCATCAATCACCCCTGTCACTGCCACCCATCAATCAGCCCCTAACCTGCCCCTTGCGGGCAAACTGATCACCCACCCACACCAATAGATCGCCCGCAGATCCGACATCAGATCACCACCCAAGCGCAGTGTTTCCATCTATTCTCTCCTCTAAACACCCACTAATTACCCATCAATCACCCCCTATCACCACCTGTCACTGTTACCCATCAGATCAGACCCTAATCTGCCCCTTGCGGGCACCCAATCACCCGCCTACACGCTCAGATTGCCCTCAGACCCCCCCTTATCAATTCGCCAGGGCATTATTTACATCTGTCCTTCCCTGTAATAACCCACTGATCACCTGTCAATCACCTATCAATCACCCATCAATCACCCCCTATCACTGCCACCCATCAATCACCCGCTGTCACTGCCACCCATCAATCAGCCCCTAACCTGCCCCTTGCGGGCAATCTGATCACCCACCCACACCAATAGATCGCCCGCAGATCCGACGTCCGATCACCTCCCAAGTGCAGTGTTCACATCTGTTCTCTACCCTAAACACCCACTAATTACCCATCAATCACCCCCTGTCACTGCTACCTATCAGATTAGACCCCTATCTGCCCCTAGGGCACTCAATCACCCGCCCACACCCTCAGAATGCCCTCAGACCCCAGCCCTGATCACCTCGCCAGTGCATTGCTTGCATCTATTCCCCCCTCTAATCACACCTTGAGACACCCATCAATCACCTCCTGTCACCCCCTAGCACACCTACCCATCAGATCAGGCCCCAATTTGCCCCGTGTGGGCTCCTGATCACTCGGCCAAACCCTCAGATCCCCCTCAGACCCCCTTCCGATCACCTCCCCAGTGCATTGATTGCATCTATTTTCCCCTCTAACCACCCCCTGAGACACCCATCAATCACCTCCTGTCACCCCCCTAGCACTCCTATCCATCAGATCAGGCCCAATACAACCTGTCATCTAAAAGGCCACCCTGCTTATGACCGGTTCCACAAAATTCGCCCCCTCATAGACCACCTGTCATCAAAATTTGCAGATGCTTATACCCCTGAACAGTCATTTTGAGACATTTGGTTTCCAGACTACTCACGGTTTTGGGCCCGTAAAATGCCAGGGCGGTATAGGAACCCCACAAGTGACCCCATTTTAGAAAAAAAGACACCCCAAGGTATTCTGTTAGGTGTATGACGAGTTCATAGAAGATTTTATTTTTTGTCAAAAGTTAGCGGAAATTGATTGATTTTTATTGGGTTTTTTTCACAAAGTGTCATTTTTCACTAACTTGTGACAAAAAATAAAATCTTCTATGAACTCGCCATACACCTAACGGAATACCTTGGGGTGTCTTCTTTCTAAAATAGGGTCACTTGTGGGGTTCCTATACTGCCCTGGCATTTTAGGGGCCCTAAACCGCGAGGAGTAGTCTAGAAAACAAATGCCTCAAAATGACCCGTGAATAGGACGTTGGGCCCCTTAGCGCACCTAGGCTGCAAAAAAGTGTCACACATGTGGTACCGCCGTACTCAGGAAAAGTAGTATAATGTGTTTTGGGGTGTATTTTTACACATACCCATGCTGGGTGGGAGAAATTTCTATGTAAATGGTCAATTGTGTGTAAAACAAATCAAACAATTGTCATTTACAGAGATATTTCTCCCACTTAGCATGGGTATGTGTAAAAATACACCCCAAAACACATTATACTACTTCTCCTGAGTACGGCGGTACCACATGTGTGGCACTTTTTTACACCCTACGCTAAGGGGCCCAAAGTCCAATGAGTACCTTTAGGATTTCACAGGTCATTTTGCGACATTTGGTTTCAAGACTACTCCTCACGGTTTAGGGCCCCTAAAATGCCAGGGCAGTATAGTAACCCCACAAATGACCCCATTCTAGAAAGAAGACACCCAAAGGTATTCCGTTAGGAGTATGGTGAGTTCATAGAAGATTTTATTTTTTGTCAAAAGTTAGCGGAAAATTGATTTTTATTGTTTTTTTCACAAAGTGTCATTTTCCACTAACTTGTGACAAAAAATAAAATCTTCTATGAACTCACCATACTCCTAACGGAATACCTTGGGGTGTCTTCTTTCTAAAATGGGGTCATTTGTGGGGTTCCTATACTGAACTGGCATTTTAGGGGCCCTAAACCGTGAGGAGTAGTCTGGAAATCAAATTTCGCAAAATGACCTGTGAAATCCTAAAGGTACTCATTGGACTTTGGGCCCTTTAGCGCAGTTAGAGTGCAAAAAAGTGCCACACATGTGGTATTGCCATACTCGGGAGAAGTAGTACAATGTGTTTTGGGGTGTATTTTTACACATACCCATGCTGGGTGGGAGAAATACCTCTGTAAATGACAATCTTTTGATTTTTTTACACACAATTGTCCATTTACAGAGTTATTTTGCACCCTAACTGCGCTAAAGGGCCCAAAGTCCAATGAGTACCTTTAGGATTTCACAGGTCATTTTGCGGAATTTGATTTCCAGACTACTCCTCACGGTTTAGGGCCCCTAAAATGCCAGGGCAGTATAGGAACCCCACAAATGACCCCATTTTAGAAAGAAGACACCTCAAGGTATTCCGTTAGGAGTATGGTGAGTTCATAGAAGATTTTATTTTTTGTCACAAGTTAGTGGAAAATGACACTTTGTGAAAAAAACAATAAAAATCAATTTTCCGCTAACTTTTGACAAAAAATACAGCACCCCTGTAAAGCCTAAAGGTGCTCATTGGACTTTGGGCCCCTTAGCGCAGTTAGGCTGCAAAAAAGTGCCACACATGTGGTATTGCCGTACTCAAGAGAAGTAGTAGAATGTGTTTTGGGGTGTATTTTTACACATACCCATGCTGGGTGGGAGAAATAACTCTGTAAATGGACAATTGTGTGTAAAAAAAATGAAAAAATTGTCATTTACAGAGATATTTCTCCCACCCAGCATGGGTATGTGTAAAAATACACCCCAAAACACATTCTACTACTTCTCTTGAGTACGGCAATACCACATGTGTGGCACTTTTTTGCACCCTAACTGCGCTAAAGGGCCCAAAGTCCAATGAGCACCTTTAGGCTTTACAGGGGTGCTTACAAATTAGCACCCCCCAAAATGCGAGGACAGTAAACACACCCCACAAATGACCCCATTTTGGAAAGTAGACACTTCAAGGTATTCAGAGAGGGGCATGGTGAGTCCGTGGCAGATTTCATTTTTTTTTGTCGCAAGTTAGAAGAAATGGATTCTTTTTTTTTTTCTTTTTTTTTGTCACAAAGTGTCATTTTCCGCTTACTTGTGACAAAAAATAATATCTTCTATGAACTCACTATGCCTCTCAGTGAATACTTTGGGATGTCTTCTTTCCAAAATGGGGTCATTTGGGGGGTATTTATACTATCCTGGAATTCTAGCCCCTCATGAAACATGACAGGGGGTCAGAAAAGTCATAGATGCTTGAAAATGGCAAAATTCACTTTTTGCACCATAGTTTGTAAACGCTATAACTTTTACCCAAACCAATAAATATACACTGAATGGTTTTTTTTTATCAAAAACATGTTTGTCCACATTTTTCGCGCTGCATGTATACAGAAATTTTACTTTATTTGAAAATTGTCAGCACAGAAAGTTAAAAAAATCATTTTTTTGCCAAAATTCATGTCTTTTTTGATGAATATAATAAAAAGTAAAAATCGCAGGAGCAATCAAATAGCACCAAAAGAAAGCTTTATTAGTGACAAGAAAAGGAGCCAAAATTCATTTAGGTGGTAGGTTGTATGAGCGAGCAATGAACCGTGAAAGCTGCAGTGGTCTGAATGGAAAAAAAGTGGCCGGTCCTTAAAGAGAATCTGTATTGTTAAAATCGCACAAAAGTAAACATACCAGTGCGTTAGGGGACATCTCCTATTACCCTCTGTCACAATTTCGCCGCTCCTCGCCGCATTAAAAGTGGTTAAAAACAGTTTTAAAAAATTTGTTTATAAACAAACAAAATGGCCACCAAAACAGGAAGTAGATTGATGTACAGCATGTCCACACATAGAAAATACATCCATACACAAGCAGGCTGTATACAGCCATCCTTTTGAATCTCAAGAGATCATTTGTGTGTTTCTTTCCCCCTGCAGCTATCTTCCACTGAAGTGTCAGGCTATTTCTTCCTGCAGAGTGCAGACAGCTGTGCCTGTATGTAATTCCTCAGTATGTGAAAGCCCAGCCAGCTCAGAGGAGGATTTATCCAGCTTGTAAAATATAATAGAACAGAGAGAAGCTGCACTAATCTAAATATCACACAGGCAGTGTGCAGAGAGGGGCCTGGATGGGGGAGTTCATAGCAGAACCACAACACTGAAGAACTTGGCAGCCTTCCAGACACAGGCCTGACAAGTCTGACAAGAGAGAGATAAGTTGATTTATTACAGAGATGGTGATAGTAGAACGTGCTGCAGTAAGCCAGAACACATTAGAATAGCTTTTGGAACTTGTAGGATGATAAAAAACAGGATGCAATTTTTGTTACGGAGTCTCTTTAAGGGGTAGAAAGACTGTGGTCCTCAAGTGGTTAAAATGGCACTGAGTTTTTACAGGCTCAACCCCGATCGTGGGCCACCTGGCAGGCTTTCAGCGGTGCTGTCTCGCTGCACTCCGGCTCTCGCGTGCCACGCCGAACTTGCTTCCGCTTCCTGCGTTCCACGTACGTGCGTCCCGCCCGATCGGTTTCGTCACATCCGGTGACTCATCAGGTGCATGCCTGTTTTAACGTTATTACGCCATGGAGCCTATTGGTCTGTTTTGAGGTGTTATTGATACGGAGACACTATTGAATTTGTGGAGTGGATCGGTGATGATCGGTATAGGCAGGGGGAGGCCTTGATGTCCCTGCAGGCGCTGTTTGACCCAGTCTCACAGTGGGTCAATTTGTTGCGGTGAGTGTTCCATCTTGAGGGTGTGGTGGTGGTACACACTGTAGAAGATATATACTGTATACATCACTTCTGCGAGTCAAGGATCAAAGTGGACTTGCAGATTAGCTGATCCTCAAATCTTTGTGAACTCCTTATGTGCGCTGTTTTAACCACTTGAGGACCCACCCTTTACCCCCCCTTAAGGACCAGCGCTGTTTGTTTGGATCTGTGCTGGGTGGGCTCTGCAGCCCCCAGCACAGATCCGCGGCCACACAGAGCGATCAGATCGCCCCCCTTTTTTCCCCCCTATGGGGATGATGTGCAGGGGGGGTCTGATCGCTCCTACTTGCAGGCATTTTGCGGGGGGGGCACCTCAAAGCCCCCCTCCGCGGCGACATTCTCCCCCCTCCCTCTCCTACCTTCTCCCCCGGGAGATCTGGGCTGCACAGGACGCTATCCGTCCTGTGCAGCCAGTGACAGGACGTCCCCTGTCACATGGCGGCGATCCCCGGCCGCTGATTGGCCGGGGATCGCCGATCTGCCTTACGGCGCTGCTGCGCAGCAGCGCCGTACAAATGTAAACAAAGCGGATTATTTCCGCTTGTGTTTACATTTAGCTTGCGAGCCGCCATCGGCGGCCCGCAGGCTATTCACGGAGCCCCCCGCCGTGATTTGACAGGAAGCAGCCGCTCGCACGAGCGGCTGCTTCCTGATTAATCAGCCTGCAGCTGGCGACGCAGTACTGCGTCGCTGGTCCTGCAGCTGCCACTTTGCCGACGCACGGTATAAGCGTGCGGTCGGCAAGTGGTTAATATATATAATTGCACTTTTTGAACTGGATAGCGCACCACCGAGTATTTTACACCCTTGCATTAGCGCAGTGTTTTGTATGTGTATTACAGATATTTTACTAGATGTTTGTCTGAGTACGCACTTACTTTTTCTAATGCACTAATAAAGTGACCACACAGCTGTTTTTTTGGACATACACGCTTATAAGTGTGTTCTTTCCCCTTAACCTTTTTCCATGCACATTACAGAGCAGTACAGAGCTTCTGCACGCGTGCACCAAGAAAATTATTATTATTAGAGACAGATTATCAGTGATAATCTGTCCCAACAATGACTGAGGCTAAGTGACTCCGACAGTAGCAAATACTAGAGAATCCAGAAACAGAATCCTGCTATCTTGAACCTAATCTGCATTGCTCACCACCTTTTTCTTGTGGGACACAGTCAGTAAGTTTGCCCTTGGGGGGTGCAACTACAAATCATGTTTCCTCCCATTCTCTACTTTTGTCACCCCCATGACCAATGTGGCCCCACCGTCCAAGAATCATATAAGTGTGGCCACTGTAGCTCCCTTTTCTCCCACCACCCATAACAATTCAGCCACTATGATTTCCCCCATCTATAACAAATGTGGTTTCGACAACCTGTATTTGGGGTGGGGTGGGGGTGGGGGGTAAGACATTAGAAGCCCCCAAAACCCCAGACCTCCCTGCATGACTGGAGGCAGAAAAAGTATTGTCATTAAAATGTCCACAAACATTAATTGTTAGAAATCCAGGAGAAAGGTTTACTGAATCAGGGCCCATCCTCTACAATAAAACCCCTTTGTCTCTGCGTCCCATCCCTGCACTTCCTGTGTGTGTGCGTGTGTGTGTCCCGTGTTTTGCACTACTGCGCATGTGCAGGGAGGGACGCAGAGACTGAGGAATGCTGAGGGAGGACGGGGCCAGAAGGGGCGTGCGGTAGGCGCGCGCATGTACGATGACAGTGCGGCGGTCACGGGGAGGATGAGAGGGAAGAAAGGGGAGGGGAGCAGAGGGGAGGGGATGAGTGGGAGGCGGGGTTTCAACACAGACCTAGAACCCGTTTTGAAACGGGCTTAGGTCTACTATGATCCAATGATATAATAAGGAGGGAGGAGGCAGTAGTGGACCTGTATCTAGTCCAGTGGCTAAGGTGCAGCCATAACCACTGCATCCACATTACCAAATCACTGTCCTGTCACAATGTTCAACATCTAAAGCTATGTGTGTTTATGTTATCCTTATTTTACTCATGGAGATCGTTTTGGACTTCTGTAAATGCATAGAAACTCAGCATTTCGCTAAAGGCTTTTTAAGGGTTCATAACTGGAGCCATGTTAGGGGAGGGGTGTACTTAAATTCTTTTAGGAGTGTTTTTCAATCCCCAAACATTTGGGAGCAAAAGCATAACAGAGGAACCAGGTCCCAGAGAAGACCCAGGCGCTGATTGCATATGCATCTGATGTTTTCTTTTCCACCTTACTGGTATACTGTAGTGTTACTGTATGATTACATTACCACTGTACGTTACTGTATACTTACTGTACCACCACCGACCCTGAAGAGCCAAGACCAATTTTGGGTATAACCCCCATTGTACTTGGCAAAATAAATTCTGATTGTTTGGGGTAAAAGGGAAACTTTTCAGACACAGGGCTGTACCCCCCCCCCCCCCCCATTTTTTGTGTGCTCATATTTGTTATGGGTGGAGGCAGTGGATGTGCTGTGAAAGTGACACTAAAGTGGGAAAAAAAAAACTTAGGATATGATGAATTGTGTAGAACGGATACTTAATAGAAGATTAGTAGCAAAGCATAAAGTCTCACATTTTTATTTTCAGTTATATAGATTTTTTTTTTTGCATCATTCTGTCATATTTTCAATTTACAAACCACACTCTGTATTTTAAACTATGAAACAGAGCAGAGCTAAAAACCCTTTGAACTTCCCTGCAGTAAAACCTTATCTGAAGCTGTTTCTCACTGTTTCTTTGAAAGTGCTTCAGATAACAGGACCGTCTTCGACCCAAGTTGAGTTGGAGAGCTCAGAGAAGCTCTTTTTGCATAGATAACAACTGCAGTTTTATTATCTCTTCCTGTACTGGACACAATAGGAGATTATTTTCTTTGCTATTAATCCTCTATTCCTTAGCTGTACTACTATTTCTACACAATTCGTTATTGCATAAGTTTATATAATATGGAAGGAGGTTATTATGTCTGGTTCTAGTGTGGAGGAAAGTTCCGTCAGGGCGATGATACAAAGCTCTAGAACATACATGTCAAACTGCGGCCAAATCTGGCCTTCAGAGCCATAAAATTTGGCCCTCAAGTGGTTTCCCCACTTTGCATTATGTTTGGCCCACTCTAGAGCAGCAGAGAAGCTATATTTTAGGTGAAGCCCTAGAATAGCAGGGAAGACATATGGGGGAGGTAGGGGGAATGCACTAAACACTAAGGAACTGTATAGGGGAGGGTGGGGGCCTCCCAACACCAGGGAACTGTATAGGGTTTGGAGGAGGGCCATTAGACACCTGGGAACTTTATAATGGAGGATGGTGGCCACTGGCCAGTAGACAATGAGGTTGGCTCTCGACTTGCTCCCAGTGTACAATTTCGGCCCTCTTTGTTTTTGAGTTTGACACCCCTGCTCTAGAAGGAGTGCTGATTACACTGAGCGCTGTTTCCAGTCCATACATTCGAGATTATTAATATTATTATTGACATTGACTTTGCAGTATGTTGGGCTGTTTTCTTTTTTTCAATGTGTTGCTGCTTTAACATGCTCAGATCCATGTACACATCCCTAAAGAAAAATCTGTACCATCTATAGATCTCCTTTAAGAATAATTTTACTCAGTGCAGTCAATTCCCAGCAGCCTCCTGTCCAGAAAATTATTTGTCCTCCCAGATATTTATTTGTCTGTCCTAAATATCAGCAGAACCCTGCGGCATTGTGGCAATCAATAGTACCTAATTCTAGCAGAAATAATTATTGCCTGCTAATGAAAGTATTTCATTATGTCAACACGTAGGCATTAAAGTATTTCATCCGCTGGACAATGATGGTGAGCATTTCCTGACTTGTCAGTAGATGTTCCTTCATGTATTTATACTTTCCTTTGTCTTCAGTGGTCGTGTTGAACAAGATAATGTCAAGTACCCATTACAGGTGTCTATTTCAAAGAGGTGCGTGTTACTTTTGGATTGCTGTCATTTTGAATATCGTTAACAATACTCTTCTAATGGCTTACTAACCATACTATTGCTATAGATGCAAAAGAACTGGCTCTCAATTAAGTCTAATGTTGTTATCTCCTGGTTCTTGTTTCAAGATGCCTCCTCGCCCCACTGTTGGCAGTATAAACAGAATTACTTTAGACTGCAGTACAGTAAAGCAACCACAAGATGTCACTGTCTGTAGAATGATGTGAAGATCTGTATGGTATTATCTGTATTCACTCTGAGTTCCTCTCTGTTCGAAGGAAGCTGCATCACCCAATGGTGGTGTATGTTTTATCTCTGCATGGTTGTTTTTTCAGTAAAGAGTTCTAACTTGTTATACTGGGTGCCTTTCTGCGTGTACAGAACACTCTGCCTCATTACCCCACTCTGGTGTACACTCTCTGGATGATAAGTCCAAAAAGGTCAGTGACTGCTCATGTTAGTCCTAGTCTCCCTGGTCACAAGTGGCTCAAGCAATGAAACTCTGCAGTGGCTGGTTGACTCTCCACAATATTACATGCAATGACCTGCTTTTACTCTGAGACCATTGAGTCGATAATTTGCTCCTCCATCATTGTATGGTACGCCTCTGCAAGTGACCGGTACAAGCTACAGAGAATCATCAATACTGCGGAAAGGATATTTGGTACCCCCTACCACCACTCAATCTTCTTTACTCCTCCAGACTGCCCTCAAGAGCAACTAGGACAGCAAAACATCCCTCTTACCCCGGCAACCACTACCTCGAACATCTCCCTTCAAGATGCCGCTACGGGTCCTTACCCACCAAGACCACCAGATAAAACTCCTTTCCCCAAGCTATTGATATCCTTAAACATTTTCCCCCTAGATTTAGTCCCCCCAACCGCATTAAGGGCCGGTACACCATTTCTACCGTTTACTCTATCAATGTCCTTTGTGCTACCACTTTCTTCTTCTGCACGACAACTGTATGTCTGTATCTTGTACTAATGAGCTTGTTTGTTGTGCCAGAAATAATTCCATGTACTACTTGTACTTGGTAAAATAATTCTGATTCAATTAATGAGGCTGAGATGGTGCATTACCTTTACATCTACAATGTATTAATACAAAACTAAAAACAAGACACTCAGCTTGTGTACAGGTATGCCTCGTAAAGATGCATGCAAACTTCAGAATTAGTCGCTCAATCTGCCAATTCATTAGATAGATATGTTAACGCTTGGAATAAAATACTACAATCAAATATCACTGTTAATGATATCATAACAGCTAATAGACACATCTCCAGACTTTCTCACTGTTCAGTCCATCTGGAAACATTTTTTAAAATATTGCTAAACTGGTATCTAACACCAAGAAAATTAGCAACTTTTAATCCACACCAATCTCCACAATGTTGGAGATGCGGGAAAGACATTGGTACAATTCATCATATATTATGAGATTGTCCACCTATAAGAAAATTATGGATTGCTATATTTAGCTCTATATCTTTATACTCTACCATTCGTCTTGTTCCTAACCCAGAATTAGCACTACTACACGTGGGTATAGAGAATTTCCCGGCCACAAATAGACTATTAGTATCACATGTCCTTTTTGCTACTAGACAACAGATCCTTGCAAATTGGAGGACCAGCGAAATTCCACGACTAACTCAGATTAAAGCTATGGCAAACTCAAATTTAGCAATGGAACGATTACTTTCTGCTCGACTAAGGAGCATTGCCTTACCAATGTTACAGATATCTTAAGTTTTTTTATTTTTATTTTTTTTATCCCTATTGGTACACATTCTGTTCAATACACAACTTGCCTGGTACATAGGGCACACATGCCTGGGAGTCAGGCCATGGTTGCTCTTATTACCTTCATTGATGTTTATGCTGATTTTGACTATCTCTTAGATATATCTAAGTAGGTTATGCTTTATTCATACCTATATGGATTAGATATGTACAATCTCAAGATCTACGACTATACTAAAGTTAAGATGTATTGTAATGAAGATAAACATGACCCAAAGGTACATTCTTGTTTCTCTTCTTCCCCTCTCTTTTCCTACTCTCCATTCCTATCCTCTTTTTTCATACTTCTCAATACTCTACTATGTTGGTTATGAAATGTTAATAACTCTAAAATTAGGAGTGTTTTCATCCCTTTTCTTTAAGATTAAGATAGGTTGTCATTTACTAAATTGTGTATTCAGTTATGTATAATGTGATATTAAGACTCATTGATGTAAATGTTGAATAAGTTGCTGTTAAACTAAACAAAATCCTTCAATAAAAATTATTGAAATAAAAAAGATGCATGCAAACAAGTGATTGGGTATTGAGATGACTTGCCATCTTATGGGTATCTGGTTTTCTGTCCTCTCATCCACAAAAATAACATTTCTTGAGAACATCTATGGATCAAAACCGGTCGGGTCTGCTCTACATTGCATTGGGCGGATTGGTGCCCACACCATAGCCACATATTTACATTGTAGTACAATCGAACAAACAGGCTGTGCACCAATGTTAACTGATTTGCCCATTATATGTAGTCCCTCCTTCCAGCATCATCAGTAATGTTGAGATCATAATCTACTGAAACTAAGATCCACTGAAACCAAGATCTACATTGGATGGATGGTGCAGACTTTCACTGTGGACCTCCAAAATTCATCCCAAAATGGGGGGGGGGGGGGGGGAGGAGGTACTACAAATGATGGGGATGATATAACAAATGTGGCCACCATGATCCCCTCCATTAACCCTGACTAACAAGGGTGGCCACGAAAAATCTTGCTTTGAAAAGGGGGATCCCAGTTCACATAAACATGGTTTTTTTAATACTATTGCATGGTACAATAGAAGAAACAACTTTATTTTAAAAAATGAAGAATTCTGCCGACAGGTTATACACAGTATATGTTGCAGTATACACAGGGCCGGCGCTACCATAGAGTCAAAGTGGGCAATTGCCCCAGGACCCCTGAGCTCTGCTGGGCTGCCAGGTCTCCCACCATCTTGTGCTCCCCAGAGCCTCTGCAGGGTTTTTGCTACATAGCAACTCACCTGTCCCAGCATGCTGCTCCGTCCGCGTTCTCGTCTTCATTCCCACTGACTGCTTCTTCTTCATGACCCACCCGCATGTCATTACGCAATAACTTGCGCCGGTATTGAAGAAGAGGCGTCCCTTTGAAGATGAAAGCGCACAAACTAATGGAGCAGCAATACTAGACAGGTAAGTTGTTATGCTAAAATGGTGCAGGGGGAGCACAGTAAAGTTGAGGGGGGAGATCGGGAGCCCTGGGGAGTGAATTTGCTGCGGGAGGGAAGGTGTTTGGTTCTTGGGGCCCCCAGGTTACTTTTGCCCCAGGGCCTTATTGTGGCTTGAACTGGCCCTGAGTATACATCATCCCACTCTCTGCACATCCTCAGGAAATAAGCCCTAGTTTTTACCTTGATGCTAACAATACGTTTCTCAGATGAATGTTCCTCTGCTACGTCAGTCATGTGAAGCACTCTGGGTCATCCGCCTATCCATTATAGGCTGATAGGGTGATATTAAAGTCGCTTAGATACAAATTTACTAGTGAAGGTAAAATCAATGAGTCAGCTTCAGGAGTCAGTGTGCGGAAACACACCGGAGTGAATTAACGCTGTTTAGAACTCGTTCCTCTCTGGGCGGAAATCAATAGCATTTCAGAGAGAGCGCTGCACGTGAGGTGGAAAGGAGATGGAATTGGGACAGCTAGATTTCTCTTCCCTGTGCTACAGAGGACAGAAGAAGCCCCCCCCCCCCCCCCCCCCCCATCCCACACCTCTTGATATAGTTTATCCCAGCCCATTAACCTGTGTACACTGCAGATATTTTGTGTGCAAAATAAACAAGCTGTTTGATTCCTCCACACCTCCCACTAACCTTTCACTGTATGCTGAGTCGTATGGATATGATAAGTACTTTATACCTGTTTTTTACTGCTGCTGTTTTTCTAAGAAGATATTGAATTAAAGTTTTGGAGTTTTACATAATACAAGTGAGCTGCTCCAGGTTCCTTTGCCTTACTGTGGAATAATGATTGAATCTGTTTCTAACTGGATGTTTCACCACTTGGAGGATAGTACTACTGAGTATCAGGCAGCATTTTGGTGTGCACTCATTTTTCATATCTCCTGGATACAATATCCCAATACAGTATTTATTGGTAAACTAAAAGTACAGTTTGAGTTCAGGTGTCATCAGGTGCAATAGCAGAATGCCGAAAACGGTCGGGATTTGGAGAGTGGGCTCACTCTGACTTTATTTGATTGGACTTGCACTTTAAGTGCAATTACAAGCACAGTTGTCTTCATGGGTCCCTGTTGTTCAGGACCCAAAATGTGATTGTCAAGACACGTGACCTGGACCCATATGCAACTGACTTTTACTCCTGAGTTTTCTCCTAGGTGATATTTTCAAAATTGTCAATAAATTGAAACCAACAGCAAGCAAGAAAATACTGAAAATAATTTTGATAGTGCTTTGTTGGTACTTTTTCAGTTGCAAAGTGCTGAGAAGTTATTTTAAATAGAGGGTGAAAAATTATCTCTTAGGGCTCTTTCACACTAGAGGCTGCGGTAGAAAAGGCTGAAAGTCAGCCTTTTGCTTAACGCCAATACATAGCGTTTTCAAAGCGTTTTCAAAGCCTTTTGAAAGAGTTTTACAGCCCATATGAAAACGTCCTTTTTTTTTCTTCTATAAAAATAAGTGAACAAGATAGCTGTAAAACGCTTTGAAAAGGCTTTGAAAACGCTGAAGTTGGCGTTTTCCATTGACTATCATTGAAACGCCAACAGCCAACTTCGGCTGTTAACAGCCCTGAAAAAGCTCCTGGGAGCGTTGAAACGCAACGCTCCAAAACGCCGAGTTAGATGTGAAAGGTAAAATGAAAGTCTATGGACTTTATTTTACCTAGCAAAACGCCAACTTCGGCCGTGGCGTTAAAACGCCGAAAAATCCCTCTGGTGTGAAAGGGCTCTTAGGAGAAAACAGGAGAAAAAGTTAATTGCATATGACCCTGAACTCAAACTGTACTTTTAGTTTACCAATAAATATTGGGATAAACCTTAAAACACTTTCTAGGTTATCGCATTTTTTTCGGTGGTGGTCACCTTTGAGGTGTCTCTGAGGAATGGGTGACTGTAGGTATTGCCAAGAGATTTCGCTCTGGTGAGGCATAGGAGCCTGAAGCTAGGAGATACCATGTACTGTTGTGAGTACCGAGGTTGCATTGTACTGATCTTTTGCCTATTGTGGAGTAGGATGCCCTTGGCTTACAGCACAACACCTTTGCACTTTTAAGGAATAGAGTGCTTTGTATCCTCACAGTAGGATTATCAGGGTGCTGACATAAGCTATGAGAGAACTCTCGTTTTAATAGAGGAAGCAATAAATTCAAGCTGAGGCACTTGCTGTAAACCCTTGTACACACACTAGAGAAGGCTCTCTCTGCAAAGCTGGGTTTATATTTTTTGAATGTTGTTGTGGCTCACCTTCCATGTGCAGCAGCGCCTCCTCCCATTCAGTGTGCTGCCCCCTCTTCCATGTGTATCATGCATTTAGTGTAGTCCGTCTCTTTTATGAACAGTTTCCGTGGGCATCAGCTTCATATTTTCATGTGTTGCTCCCCATTTTCAGCCTCCTCTTTCCTATGTAGCCAACTCTCTGCCATGTTCAGGTGCCCCCCTGGGCTGCAGCCCCCTAGTTTACTATTAGAGATGGCCAGAGCCGGGTTCACAAACTTCCGCAAAAGTTCGGTTCGCAATAGACTTCTATGGGGAGGCGAACTTTGAAAACTAGAAACACTTATGCTGGCCACAAAAGTGATGGAAAAGATGTTTCAAGGGGTCTAACATCTGAGTTTTTGCATGGATGAGTGGGATAGATGCCAAAAGTCCCAGGGAAAAATCTGAATTTGACGCAAAGCATTCTTTTAAGGGCAGAAATCACATTGAATGCTAAATTGCAGGCCTAAAGAGCTTTAAAACATGTTGCATGTGTATACATCAATCAGGGAGTGTAATTAGAGTACTGCTTCACACTGACACACCAAACTCACTGTGTAACGCACCACAAACAGCTGTTTGTGTTGTGACAGCCGTGCTGGACTGGTGCGCACCATGGCGAGATTGCTCTTCCTCAGTGATAACAGGTAATGTCTGACTGCCTTATCAACTTTTGATGGTTCGTTCTCTACCATTGTTAAAGCTTACATCTATTTTTTTTTATTACATTCTCTGCTGGCTGTTCAGTACCTATAACGAGAATCTGCTATGGAGGGCTAATCTGCCATTGTGAGTGACCACGGGTAATGGCCGGGGAATCAGGGTTCTATTCCAGTCCGGAGTGGGAGCCTGAGAACCGGCCACCACCACCACACATCCAAGTAAGGACCCATTTGCTGTGTAAGTAATGTACCTGCCCTGACTGTGCTTTGTAGACCAGGCATCTGTGGTCAGATGGACCCTTGACCCAACGTTGTGTGCCAGACAGGCATGCTCAGATGTACCAAAATTAGGTTCAGGTACATTCCAATTCGGGTCCGCATGACATTCGAATTTGAATTCGCCTTCGACCACGAAACTCGGTTCGAATTCATATTCGGTTCGGGGTTACGCCTCAAAATTCGGTAAAAATCCGTGTTCGCAAATTCGGGGGTTTTTTTGTGTTTTTTTTTAAAGGGAAATCACATTGAAATAGGTGTATTTATTAAAAAAAACAAAACTAAAAACGTGACGTGTGGCACTGGCAGCAGGCAATGCATTGTGTGGACCCTGGCGGTGGGACCACTGAAAGCAGGAGGATAAATACAGTAGCAGGAGGATAAATACAGCAGCAGGAGGAGGAGTGATGTGTGGCACTGGCAGCAGGCAATGTATTGTGTTGACCCTGGCGGTGGGACCACTGAAAGCAGGAGGATAAATACAGCAGCAGTAGGAGGAGTGACGTGTGGCACTGGCAGCAGGCAATGCATAGTGTGGACCCTGGCGGTGGGACCACTGACAGCAGGAGGATAAATACAGCAGCAGGAGGATAAATACAGCAGCAGCAGGAGGAGGAGTGACGTGTAGCACTGGCAGCAGGCAATGTATTGTGTTGACCCTGGCGGTGGGACCACTGACAGCAGGAGGATAAATACAGCAGCAGGAGGAGGAGTGACGTGTGGCACTGGCAGCAGGCAATGTATTGTGTGGACCCTGGCGGTGGGACCACTGACAGCAGGAGGATAAATACAGCAGCAGGAGGATAAATACAGCAGCAGCAGGAGGAGGAGTGACGTGTGGCACTGGCAGCAGGCAATGTATTGTGTGGACCCTGGCGGTGGGACCACTGACAGCAGGAGGATAAATACAACAGCAGCAGCAGGAGGAGGAGTGACGTATGGCACTGGCAGCAGGCAATGCATAGTGTGGACCCTGGCGGTGGGACCACTGACAGCAGCAGGATAAATACAACAACAGCAGCAGGAGGAGGAGTGAGTGACGTGTGGCACTGGCAGCAGGCAATGTATTGTGTGGACCCTGGCGGTGGGACCACTGACAGCAGGAGGATAAATACAACTGCAGCAGCAGGAGGAGGAGTGACGTGTGGCACTGGCAGCAGGCAATGTATAGTGTGGACCCTGGCGGTGGGACCACTGACAGCAGCAGGATATATACAACAGCAGCAGCAGGAGGAGGAGTGACGTGTGGCACTGGCAGCAGGCAATGCATAGTTACTCTTTTATTAAAAATACTGCAACATATATACAAAAATTATAAAATACCCAAGTAAATAAATAACAAAACATTAGGCTAACCGCCTTAAGTACCTTAGTTCTTTAGTCCATAATAATTCCATACCTGGAAAAGAACTGAAAATTCAACACAACTTAAATCATGCCACTCTGGCTTCATTATTTAGTCCATATCAAGTGCAACTGAAAGACTGAAACCATAAATCATGCCACACTGGCTTACTATATACACTATATACAACAACACTGCACCCTATTTACATATTACAGCAAGAAAGACTAGGCAATCTTACTCCTCCTTATGCTTGCAAACCATTCCTTATTTTTAGGTCATCTAACTAAGTGGAAAGAGAAAGTAAAGCTCACCAAAGAGAAGGTTTGGCCAAGTCATGGAGGCTTGATGCTCCGCCAAAGCAGACACCACTCCCCCCGACTCAACCTTCCCTCCTCAAGACCCCGAATTTTCCCAACCTCACCAATAATGCCATGCACCACCACCTGGACAGGGAGGACTTTCTGATGGATCGCAATTTGACACCGTGCATTCCAAGTGTAATACCGAATCACTAAACTGACTAAAAATAAAGTGTCCAAATTAAATGACCCCCGGTTATTGAATGCTCCATAAGTCCACTCCGCGTAACTAAGCCGCTCAAGGAAAGGAATACCTAAAGCCCTACCCACCTGTTTGTATACTTCTTTCTTAAAGGAACAGTCCACCAGGAAATGGTCCATGGTCTCCTCCACACCACCACACTCCTCATGAGGACAGCCACGATCCCTATCCCCAATGAACTTCAAATTTCCTCTAACAAAGAGTCTGCCATGAAAGGAAAGCCAAGCCAAGTCCCTGAATTTGTTAGGAATCCTAGGAGAACATAGCAAGCGCAAACCCTCCTCCATAATTGGGCTTGGGCAATCTTTCAGGGCCAATGGGTCCTGAAAAACAGTTTCAATCACTCTCTCCTCTAGGGCTTTCCTAGGGATTGAGATAATCTCCTCCTTAGTCAGTTCCCATTGCCTCATCACTTTCAGACAAGGTGCAACATAGGCCGGGAGATAATCAGGACCAGCTCTCAGTCTTTTCACCAAACCACCACTTTCCCATTGCCTGAGAAAAGGTTTAAACCATGACTGGAAGATACCCATCCATCCAGGCAGTTCCTCCGCATACATTTTACCAAGATTGTGCTTAATAAATAACAGAGAAAAGAAAACCACTGGGTTGACCATCCCTAGGCCACCCTTCTGCCTTGATCGATAGGTGACATTCCTCTTAACGTGGTTCATCTTATTTCCCCAGAGCATCTGAAAAAACAAGCTGTAGATCCTTGTGTGAAGAGACACTGGCAAAATACAGACAAAACTGACATACAACATAATTGGAATCAGATAGGTTTTGATTATGTCAATCCTTTCTCTGAAAGTCAATCGCCAACCTTTCCAGCGGACAACCTTAGCCTCAGCACACTTTAGTCTGCTTTCCCAATTTTGGTGACCATAATCACCCGGGCCAAATTCTATACCGAGTACTTTGATCTTTTCCTTTGGTGCTGGAAAAGAGACCCGGAAGCAAGAAGCTCTCATTTTCCTTACCCATCCAGAAAATCTCACATTTGTCCTGATTGATCTTGGAACCTGATGCCAACGAGTAACGGGCAATCTCTGCACAAACGCCTTCTGCCTCCTCTTGCCCAGAGACCACCACAGTCACATCATCAGCATAGGCCACAACCTTGAGAGGAGGCACACCAGCAATGCCCGACGGCACCCCACACAAGGCTCCACCCTCAATCCTTCTTATGAAAGGATCAATGGCAAAAGCATATAGCAGGGGACTCAAAGGACACCCCTGGCGCACCCCAGATCTAACCTCAAAGGTCTGTCCAACCCAACCATTGACAAGCGGGAAACTTTCAGCACCTTTGTACAAAACTTTAAGCCAATTGATAAACCTCCCCGGCAGACCATACTTACTAAGGAGCATCCACAGATACTCATGATTGACACGATCAAATGCCTTTGCCTGATCCAACGCCAGTAAGTACTTTCCCCAACCAGCAGCCCTGCATCTCTCCAGAATCTCCCGAACCGTTAATACGGCTGAAAAAGTGCTTCTCCCCTGGACAGAACAATGCTGCTGGCGAGAAAGCACCTCATTTGCCACCTGACTCAGACGCCAGAAAATTATTTTGGCCAGAATCTTTCGGTCAACATTGAGAAGGCTGATAGGACGCCAATTCTCAATCCTTGAAGAATCTTTACCCTTTGACAAAAGAATAACTGCTGATTCTCTCATAGAGGGAGGAAGCTCATCCTCTGCAAGACTGTGATTGTAAACCTCTGCTAATTCAGGTGCCAGAATGTCCTTGAAAACCTTATAGAATTCAGCCGTCAAGCCATCAGGCCCTGGAGTCTTTTTAATAGCAAGCTGCTCTATGGCTTTCGCCACTTCCTCAGCAGAAATTATTTCTGTCAAAAACGCAAGAGGTACATCTAAATTCACCAGTCCTGGAATATCACACAAGAAAGATTCCATCTCTGTCTCATCAAGAGGTCTGCTACCCAACAGTTCAGCATAAAAGGATCTCACGATTTCCAGAATCCCTGCTCTGGACTGCACCAGAGATCCTGTACTATCCTTGAGACCATACACGACCTTAACTGCTACACTTTGTTTGCAATTCTGATAAGGGTCCGGCGAGTGACTTTTACCGTAATCCCTTTCCAGAAGCAAAGAAGCATGCCGGTCATACTGACTCTTGCGCAACAAATCCTTGATCCTTTTAATCTCACCGGGATCACCATCCCCTGAGACAGCGATTTCAAGTTTCCGCCTCAGACGCTGGTAGGTAACATATTTACCAAAAGCTCTCTTTTTTGCTATGTTCTTGAAAAGGCCTACTGCTCGCCTTTTAACCATCTCCCACCACTCAGACCTACTGCTGCAGCAGTCCAGCAAAGTGACCTGTGCCTGAAAAAAATCCCTGAAAGATTGTCTTACACTTTCCTCTTCCAACAGCAACGAATTTAATCTCCAGATACCCTTTCCTTTTGGAGGGACATCTGCAACATTCAACACCATAGACAGAATACAGTGATCAGAGAACTCCACCACCTGCACCCTTGGGGATGAGGTAGCAGAGCTCTCCTTAACAAAAAACCTATCTATCCTACTCCTACGCTCTCCACAGAAAAAAGTGAACCCTGTGTCATCTGGAGTGTGCTTTATATGCACATCTACCAGACCAGCATCCCTTACCATATTATTCAAAAAATTGCTATCGTAGCCCAGGCGGGTCTTGGTACCTCTCCTGTCCCTTAACCTGACTACAGTATTGAAATCACCACCAAAGACCACCTCCTGGGCTGTAAACAAGAATGGCTTGATCTCTGTGAAGAGGCGCTTCCTCTCCCTCTCAGACTGAGGCCCATATATGTTAATCAGCCTCAAATTCTGCCCCCTCACAGAGACGTCCATGACCAAGCATCGCCCCATCTCTACTTCACTTACCCGCCGGAAAGTTACCATGTCGGTCTTAAAAAGGACCGCCACCCCAGTGTAAGGCTCAGCCGCAAGAGACCAGTAAGAGGGACCATGGTGCCAATCCCTCTTAGCCTCATGTATGTCACCTAGCGTTTGCAACCTGGTCTCTTGCAAAAATAAAATGTCGGCATCAAACTGACCGAGAAAAAATATGGCTTCCCTTCGAGCACTCACAGATCTCATACTAGCAACATTAATGGTTGCCAGTTTTAAAGGGGGGGAACCTCCATCAGGGCAAATGAAAGAGATTGCCTAGCCTTCCTTATACTGCACCACCCACCTCCATATCCACACTTTCCCCTTCACCATCATCACTATTTACAATATTTCCATCAAACATTTCAGACTGGTCAGATAACGCATTAAACTTATTTTTTAAAATAACAGATTTTTTCTTCCTAATCTCTTCTAGCTTTTCACTAGCTTTCTTTTCCGTCACCATTTTCCTTCTCTCCTTCCTTCTTTCTTTTGCTGACTTTACTTCTATAAACCTTTCTGACTCCTCCACTTCTTTTTCTTCCACCTCCTCACTCTGTTTATTCCTCCCTTTACCTTTATTTGCAACTTCTGTCTTTGTTCCTCTCGGGAGCTTAGTATTAACATTTTTTCCTTCCCCACCCTCCTCCATCTTTTTACCTTCAGGGGGTTTTTCAGAAGGGCTTTTATTCTCCTCTTGAACAACATCCTCTTTATAGACAGAAAATACATTTTTTCCCTCCCCAGGAACAGCAATTTTAAAAATTGCTTCAGCACCCAATCTCACCTCCGGTATTTTTTTAATTACCGGGACCAAGGAAGGGGGAGGGGAAGGTGGAGGCATCGATTTTAACACAGACAGGAAAGGCGGCACAATAGTCTTGGGCTCCAAGGCAGCAGGCCTCGAGTGTAACGGTCCACCACCAGAGGCCTCCTCTTCACAATTTTCCTCTAAGATTTTCTCCATCTCCTTAACAACTTCTTCATCCACATTAGCCCATGCTTCAGGGCACTGCAAATACGGATGACCCAATTTAAGACAAATACTGCAACGGATGTCCTTGCAGTCCTTTGCTAAGTGCCCCAAAGCATGGCAACGTGAACATTTCACCTCCTTACAAGAAATGCTATAGTGGCTGCGAGAACCACACTTATAGCATACACGAGGCTGCCCCTGGTAGTAGACCGCCACCCTGTCTTTTCCGATAAAGACAGAAGTAGGGATATGTTTGACCACATTCCCCACTCTGTCCAACCTCACCATCAGCTCCCATCCTCCCCCCCAGATCTCGAACTCATCCATTACCTTCTTTGGCTCATTCAACGGTTTTCCATAATTCCTCAGCCAAACCATGAGGTCATGTACAGGAATGGACTCGTTCGGGACCACGATCGTCACCCTTTTGTCCAGCGAGCGACCAGACACAGACTGGGGAACTAACCCAGACCACTCCTCACTTGCCTTCCAGGTTTTTTCATACTTCTCCCAGAATGCGTCTAAGCCAGTCGGGGACAAAAAGCTGACATCGAAAAAAGAGGGGGGGCTCTCAGGGGCCAAAATGGCATAAAAGTCCACCGCCTTGAAGCCCATTTTCAGCAGCAGCTGAATAAAAGTCTTCCGTGTGTAAGTCACACTATCACCCTTTCTGTAACTCACCCTCACCACATTTCTTCTGTTACTAGCTGATTGACCAGCCACATCATGCACAGACTGTTTTACACTTTCATTGCTCACTGCTTTCTTTAACACATTAGCATATGGCACATTTTTCACACCAACAGCAGGCATTGCAATTTGTTTGTTGACAGGCTTTTTCCCAGAGACATTTAGTACCCTCCCATCCCCCTGCACACTTTCTTCACTCACCATACTCACTCTCTCCAAACCATCCTCTCTTCTCCTTTTTGCAGCAGTGCCTGTTACCTTATCCTCCCTGTGTGTCTGTAGAGCAGTGCTAGATGACGCTGCCCTATCAATACCTCCATCTTCTCCCTTCTGGTCAATCCTGCCAGCATGACCTTCTGGGGCAGCATCAGATAATGTCGCTCCACCAGAAGCACTTCCTGAAACATCAGCCATACTCTGTGGCTGGCCAGCCGACCCGGAAGTGACCTGTGGGGTCACGCTGACATCACTTCCAGTTTCAGAGCACCCATCCGCCGCCTGTTTCGCCGCTGCTGGGGGTTTGGGGGAGCTCTGCCCACCTGCAGGCACCTCTGCAGAGGCTCCCCCAGCCCCAGGAATGCCTAAAAATTGTGTTTTTCCACCTTCTCCGTCGCACCCGCTAGGCCACGCCCCTCGCCGTTAGGCCACGCCCCCACTCCGTTAGGCCACGCCCCCACGCCGACTCCAGGCCCCAGCGCCATCTTGGGTGAGGGCAAAGCTTGCCCATAGACATTACTTGACAAACTTGGAGTATTACAGACAAGGGAAGGACTGACAAGGTAGGGATTTGAAACATTTGGGAAATTTACACTGGGAAAAAGGTTTGGGGATACATTAGGAAAGGAGGAAGGGGATTGGGATAAAGACAAACTCTGCTGCTGAAAAAACGGGTTATTCATACTGTTTGCAAAGCTTTGATAATGCATATTGGGATACAATCCATATTGCTGTAACTGTCCAGGGAAATGTTGCACATTTTGTCCATACTGTGGAGGGAAAACATTGTTAAAGCCCTGTTGCATAAAATTTGAATTAGCAGTCTCCTGCACAACCTGCGACTGCATACTGCTGCTTCCAGCCATCACAGGTAATCCAGTTTCCTCCAAAACACCTGCATTCTGCACAGCATTTGTCTTCTCTACTCCACTTGTGCCCTGCACACTTTCATCCACTTTCCCAGTCTCTATTGCCGCAAACCGCCTTTGGTTTTTCAAACCTTCAGCAAACACACCACCACTTGCAATTAACTCCTCCAGTTGTTGCTTCTTCAGCTGTATCTGCTCTTGCAGCTTCAGTAGCTGTGGATTTGATTTTAAAAAAGCCGGTTTCCACGATTGACCGTACTTATTAATACGCTTTTTCAAGTCATATTGCAGGGAGTCCAAAGTCTCCTGTACAGATTTGACACTCCTGTGCCACTCTACAACCGTACTCACAGTTCCACCTGCCATTGGAGCACTGTCCTTAGCTTCATGAGCCTCCATCCTGGAGGACAGGGATGCCTTCTCAGGGCCCAGGCCCCCCAGAGCCGTCCAGCCCAGGGGAGCCTAAACCTCCACACGAAGTCCTACTTCCCTCCTCCTTCTCTCAGCCTTGACAGGGTCCTGGGTCTTAGACAGGAATCACTGGAATCCACACCAGCAGTCGGATCTGCTGGAGCTCAGCAGGAGAGGTCCTCTCTCCTCAGCAGCCACACACACACTGACCTCCAAAGGGGCGGGGCCAATGCATAGTGTGGACCCTGGCGGTGGGACCACTGACAGCAGGAGGATAAATACAACAGCAGCAGCAGGAGGATGAGGAGTGACGTGTGGCACTGGCAGCAGGCAATGCATAGTGTGGACCCTGGCGGTGGGACCACTGACAGCAGCAGGATAAATACAACAGCAGCAGCAGGAGGAGGAGTAGGAGGAGTGACGTGTGGCACTGGCAGCAGGCAATGCATAGTGTGGACCCTGGCGGTGGGACCACTGACAGCAGCAGGATAAATACAACAGCAGTAACAAGAGGAAGAGTAAGTGACATGTGGCACTGGCAGCAGGCAATGTATTGTGTGGACCCTGGCGGTGGGACCACTGACAGCAGGAGGATAAATACAACAGCAGCAGTAGGAGGAGGAGTGACGTGTGGCACTGGCAGCAGGCAATGCATAGTGTGGACCCTGGCGGTGGGACCACTGACAGCAGCAGGATAAATACAACAGCAGCAGCAGGAGGAGGAGGAGTGACGTGTGGCACTGGCAGCAGGCAATGTATTGTGTGGACCCTGGCGGTGGGCCCACTGACAGCAGGAGGATACATACAACAGCTGCAGCAGGAGGAGGAGTGGGTGACGTGTGGCACTGGCAGCAGGCAATGTATTGTGTGGACCCTGGCGGTGGGACCACTGACAGCAGGAGGATAAATACAACAGCAGCAGCAGGAGGAGGAGTGACGTGTGGCACTGGCAGCAGGCAATGCATAGTGTGGACCCTGGTGTGGGACCACTGACAGCAGGAGGATAAATACAACAGCAGCAGCAGGAGGAGGAGGTGGAGTGACGTGTGGCACTGGCAGCAGGCAATGCATAGTGTGGACCCTGGCGGTGGGACCACTGACAGCAGGAGGATAAATACAACAGCAGCAGTAGGAGGAGGAGTGAGGTGTGGCACTGGCAGCAGGCAATGCATAGTGTGGACCCTGGCGGTGGGACCACTGACAGCAGCAGGATGAAAATGAGCGCGGTGTAATATGTTGCCGCTTGATAAATACAATAAATACATAAATCAATTCATAAATTCTTAAATAAACCAATGCAGCAGCAACAGGAGGAGTCAGGTAGAAATACAATAAATACATAAATAAATTCATAGTTAAATCAATTCAGCAGGCCAGCAGCAGCAGGAAGAGTCTGGTAGAAATACAATAAATACATAAATAAATTCATAGGTAAATCAATGCAGCAGGCCAGCAGCAGCAGGAGTCAGGTAGAAAGACAATAAATACATAAATAAATTCATAGGTAAATCAATGCAGCAGGCCAGCAGCAGCAGGAGTCAGGTAGAAATACAATAAATACATAAATAAATTCATAGGTAAATCAATGTAGCAGGCCAGCAGCAGCAGGAATCAGGTAGAAAGACAATAAATACATAAATAAATTCATAGGTAAATCAATGCAGCAGGCCAGCAGGAGGAGGAGGAGGAATCGTCACGTATGGCAATGTATTGTAATTCTCAGGCAGGCACCTCATGTCCTCCTTTCGCTGACAACCGGTGCCAGGAACGTGCCTTCTATCCAGGCCTGGTTAATCTTCAAAAATGTCAGTCTGTCCACGCCCTCTGTGGATAGACGAGAGCGCTTCTCGGTGACCACGCCACCGGCCGCACTGAAGCACCTCTCAGACAGCACGCTGGAAGGGGGGCAAGACAATACCTCCAGGGCGTACTGCGCAAGCTCCCTCCAGATGTGCAATCGCTCCACCCAGTACTCCATGGGGTCCACAGGTTCCTCGCTGCCGGTGTCAAGCCCACTGAAGGACCCCATGTAGTTGGCCACCATCCGGATCATGCGCTGGCTGTGACTCTCACCAAAGGTGGCTGCTGCCCGCACCTCCTCTCTCGGCTGCTGTACCTTCATGTAGAACGCCTGCGTCAATGACAGCAGGTCTCCTGGGCGCCTGAAGCTGCTGCTGGCCGCAGGCACCTGCTGCTGTGCTGCTGGCTGCTGGACAGGGACAGAGGGAGTGGAAGGCGGGGGGAAGGCTTCCTCCAGTCGCCGAACAAGGATCTCCTGCAACTCCCTTGCTCGCTGCTCATGGTCTCTGGCAGGCAGAAACTGATCCCACCTCCCCCTCAGCCATGGGTCCAGGATCATGCTGATGCAGGCGTCCTCCCTCGCTTGCATCCGCTTGACCCTGGGGTCTGTGCGCAGGCAGCGCAGCGTGTGCGCTGCCATGGGGAACAGGGTGGACCGTCTAACAGAGACATCAGGGTCAGCGTCCTCCTCCTCCTCTTGCCCCTGAGACTCTTCCTCCTCTCTCCACCCTCGCACCACTGCTGCTGCGCTCCGATGTTCTCCCCCAGCAGCAACATCCAGCACCTCAAACTCCTCCTCCACCTCCTCCTCCTCCAGGGACTCAAATACTTGCGGATGCCCGTTGTTCACTCACCAGGTTGGTTCCCTGCAGGAAGGGAGCCAACACCAAGCAGACCTGCTGCATCTGCCCCCATTGCGCGTTGGTGAGGAGCTGGAGTGTGGTGCTGCTTCTGCTGCCGGTTCCGGCGACAGTGGCATCATAGATGTACCAGTTGACAGCCCTCCTCTGCTCAACCAGCCGCTCCAACATCGCCAGGGTGGGGTTCCAGCGAGTTGGCACATCTATGATGAGGCGGTGTCGTGGCAGGCCCTCCTGCTGCTGGATGTCTGCCAGTTTTGCTGTGGCAGCTGCTGAGCGGCGGAAAGTGCGCACAATTTTCCGAGCCGCTTCTAACAGCTCCTCCATCCCCAGGTAGGTGCGCATGAACTTTTGCACCACCAGGTTCAGGACGTGGGCCAAGCAAGGGACGTGGAGCAAGTCTCCACTGCTGATGGCAGACAGCAGGTTGGCGGCATTGTCGGACACCACCAATCCCACAGTGAGGCCTCTGGGGGTCAGCCGCGTCCTCTCCTGCTCCCTGAGGTAACAGAGCACGTTTGATGCAGTCAAGGAGTTTCTCCCCAGGCTTTTCATCTCCAGCAGCGATTGGCAGTTGCAGGCCTTCACGCTGCTGGAGAGACGGGATCGCTTGGCGGCGGGAGCTGCTGCTTCTACCCTGACTCCACGCGGTGGCACCACGTAGTGGGCGACTGGTGCTGCTGCGGTCAAGGATGGACCTGCTGCTTCCTCGCTCGGGCTTTCCACCAGGCTGACCCAGTGGGCCGTAAAGGACAGATAGCGCTCTGTCCCAAACCGGCTGCTCCAGGAATCCATGGTTATGTGGATCCGCGCACTGACAGCGTGATCCAGCGCGCGGCCCACATTCGCCATGGCAGAGCGGTGCAGTGCTGGGATCGCCCTGCGGGAGAAATAGTGGCGGCTGGGGACTTGCCACTCAGGGATCCCAACCTGCAGCAGCGCTCTGATGTCACTCCCCTCCTGCACAAAGGAATATGGTAGGAGCTGGGAGCACATGGCCCGGGCAAGCAACCCGTTCAGCAACCGGATGCGCCTGTGCGTGGGAGGCAGCACCTTGGTCACACCGGGGAATGCTTCGCTGAGCAGGGTCTGGCGGCGTTTGCCTGCACGGGAGGATGAGGAGGCCACTGTGGAGGGAGCTGATGAGGCCACTGAGGACTGGCTGCCCGGGGGGGGGGGGGGGGATGAGTTGCTGCTGTGCTCCTGCTGCTGCTGCTGGATGGGCAGGAGGGTCAGCTGCTGCTGCTGCTGCTGCTAAAATCTGTGCAGTGGCTGTCTGGCTCTGACCACTGCCTGCACCACTTTGCATAAGCTTCTCCGACTCATTAAAGTCCTCAAAATGCCTGCTCTGTAAGTGGGTCTGCAGGCACGAGGTATTCAATTTGTGGATATCGCGAGTCGCGACCTCTGCTGAGACTGAGATTGAAACTGTTGCAAATTGCACGGGTCGGGTCCACTGGGCACTTGGTGAAGTACCGCCAGACTGGGGACTTCAACCTGCTCTTTGAGCTTGAGGGCTGGGGTTTTTGGGTGCCCTTGGAGGATTGTGCCTTTTTGGTTTTAGTTAGAGGTTTGCTGCGGGTGGTAGTAGTGACTGAAGCAGCAGGCTGTGGCTCCTGCCTTCCACGCCCTGTGCTGGCCGACTTGCTGCTGCCGCGCCTCTGCGCCAGAGACGCCTCCTCCTCCGATGACGAGCTACCTTCAACCAACTGTGCTGGTGGTACTGGTGGCACATAGGAAGGATCTATCAAGTCATCATCATCAACCCCAAACATATCCTGTGAGCCCGCCTCAACCAACTCCTCTACCCCAACATCCCCTGCATCACGCCCCTCCTCCTCAGCGCCAACAACAAACTTCTGCACCTCCTCCTCCTCCTTGGATGGCCCCATCATCTCCAACTCATACTTCTCCAAAACATCCCTGTACATGTTCACAGTCTCAGGGGAGAAGAGCGTGCTTATTGAGGGCAGGCTGGTCGATGGGGTCACCGAGACCATGGCCTCAAGCGCTGGTGGAGGCCTGCTGCGGACAGGAGTGCTGGTGCTGGTGGCACTGGTCCCGCTGGTGCTGGAGGCCTGGCTGGAAAAGGTGGCTACCTGCCCCACTATCATTTCCACCACAGCCTGCACTTGACTCTCCCCAATGGGCCGTGGGCGACGACCTGTCTCAAAGATGGGCGAAACACGCTGCTGTTGCGCCTCTGCTCCCTCCTCCCTGCGGTCAGTGGCTGGCGGCGGACCAGTCCCAGACCTGCTGCTGCTGGCAGTGGCTCCTGCAATGGCGCTGCCTCTCCTGGTGGTGCCTCGCCCTCAACCTCTGCCAGTCATTGTGCACTATACAAATACAGTAAAAAAAAAAAGTAGAAGAGGGCGGGAAAGGGTGTAAACTTTAATAAAGTCTGTGTTGGTGGTGACTTGGTGGTGACTAGTAGTAGTAGTAGTAGGCAGTAGTAGTAGTAGTACGCATGCAGGTAACTAAGAAACACCTAGCGTACTACGCTATAAGTAAGTCGTGCGGCAGACAGTCGGTGACAATTACAATCGGTTACACACGGTCAGACCCAATCAATCGATCAATAGGCTCGGGCAGGTGACAGACAGTCACAAGTCATTCACAACGGATGCTGGTGGTGGCCTGTATGTGTTGTAACTCTTATTTATTACACACACTACAGATGATTATAAAATCACACAGTAACAGTGAAAAAAAAAAAAGTGAACGGGTACTAGTAGTATAGTAGTAGACACTAGTAGCAGTACGCACGCACGCAGGTAACTAAGAAACACCTAGCGTACTACGCTATAAGTAAGTCATGCGGCAGACAGTCGGTGACAATTACAATCGGTCACACACGGTCAGACGCAATCAATCAATCAATAGGCTCGGGCAGGCGACAGACAGTCACAGGTCACTCACAACGGATGCTGGTGGTGGCCTGTATGTGTTGTAACTCTTATTTATTACACACACTACAGATGATAATAAAATCACACAGTAACAGTGGAAAAAAAAATAAGTGAACGGGTACTAGTAGTATAGTAGTAGACACTAGTAGTAGTACGCACGCACGCAGGTAACTAAGAAACACCTAGCGTACTACGCTATAAGTAAGTCATGCGGCAGACAGTCGGTGACAATTACAATCGCTCACACATGGTTACACGCAATCAATCGATCAATAGGCTCGGGCAGGTGACAGACAGTCACAAGTCATTCACAACGGATGCTGGTTGTGGCCTGTATGTGTTGTAACTCTTATTTATTACGCACACTACAGATGATAATAAAATAACACAGTAACAGTGAAAAAAAAAAATAAGTGAACGGGTACTAGTAGTATAGTAGTAGACACTAGTAGTACGCACGCAGGTAACTAAGAAACACCTAGCGTACTACACTATAAGTAAGTCGTGCGGCAGACAGTCTGTGACAATTACAATCGGTTACACACGGTCAGACGCAATCAATCAATCAATAGGCTCGGGCAGGCAACAGACAGTCACAGGTCACTCACAACAGATGCTGGTGGTGGCCTGTCACAGTCAGTAACTAACTAACACAGTACTGAAACAATAAAGTAACAGACTACAGCAGTAATAATTAACTAAACTAGTACTACTAAGTACACAGCTAACTAGAATCCCTAACCTACCTAAGCTAGTAGTAGGCTAAGGCTTCCTAGGCTAGCAGGCCTAGCCTGCACACAGACTAACACTAGCCTAGCACAGTATACACTATACACTAGCTGTCTAAAAACAATCAAAATACTAGCTAACTATATAAGACAACAATAAATGTGTTTAGGAGGTGTTTAGGAAGCAAAACGCTAGGTTTAACAGTGAAAAGCACTTGCTCAGACACAGCACAGCACTGGAGAATCTCTCAGTACCAGCAGCAGTCACACAAGTGCGTGGCTCCGCAAGATAACCCCCCCGCCTTATATATAGGAGGGGAGGGCCAGGCTCCCCTCCTCTGATTGGTTGCTAGGGTTGCCAGGTCCTCGGCAGGAGGACTTCTGATTGGCCCAATGACGTCATCCCTGAATCCCGAAGCCGAAACCGAACCCACAGCTCCATCCGGCCGAATTCGAGTGCGCACATTCGGCAGGCTTCGTATTCGGGTTCGGCTCGGATTGCAGCATTCGGGTTCGGGTTCGCATTCGGCAAACCCAAAAAACCACCTGAATTTTCAGGGAAACTTTGCATTCGGGGTCCTGCTGAGTAGTGTTGGGCGAACATCTAGATGTTCGGGTTCGGGCCGAACAGGCCGAACATGGCCGTGATGTTTTGGTGTTCGAGCCGAACTCCGAACATAATGGAAGTCAATGGGGACCCGAACTTTCGTGCTTTGTAAAGCCTCCTTACATGCTACATACCCCAAATTTACAGGGTATGTGCACCTTGGGAGTGGGTACAAGAGGAAAAAAAAATAGCAAAAAGAGCTCATAGTTTTTGAGAAAATCGATTTTAAAGTTTCAAAGGGAAAACTGTCTTTTAAATGCGGGAAATGTCTGTTTTCTTTGCACAGGTAACATGCTTTTTGTCGGCATGCAGTCATAAATGTAATACAGATAAGAGGTTCCAGGAAAAGGGACCGGTAACGCTAACCCAGCAGCAGCACACGTGATGGAACAGGAGGAGGGCGGCGCAGGAGGAGAAGGCCACGCTTTGAGACACAACAACCCAGGCCTTGCATGAGGACAAGAAGCGTGCGGATAGCAATTTGCATTTTGTCGCCATGCAGTCATAAATGTAATACAGATGACAGGTTCAATAAACAATAAACAGTAATTGGTGTTGTCCAGAATGCGCACAATGCGTGGGTCACGTTCAATGCAGTCCTAGGCCGAAGAGGTCATAGCCTAGGGTCACAAAAACCTGTTTATTTGGGCAATTTCAATGGTGGCGAGTCTGACGTACATAAATCGCAGCAATGGCCGTTAGCAACGTCTGAATCTCACGAAATGTCTCATGCAGGTAGAAGACATATTGTTAGACTTGGGCTCCAAAGATGGGTTCCCTACATCTCTGCAAACCAGAGTTACAGGGCTCCAAATTTGGTAAAATCCCCCATAGGCTTTCATTGGGCCTCCTATTTACAGTTCCAAAATCTCACATCTTTTCAAAGGGCAATTGCTCAGCAGTGGCAAATTTTCTAGCATTGTAGGGACCCCTAGGGGGAACATGACTGGTGAGTTTCGGGCCCCTAGGCCAAAGAGGTCATAGCCTAGGGTCACAAAAACCTGTTTATTTGGGCAATTTCAATGGTAGTTATGCTGACGTACATAAATCTCAGCCATGGCCGTTAGCAACGTCTGAATTTCACGAAATGTCTCATGCAGGTAGAAGACATATTGTTAGACTTGGATTCCAAAGATGGGGTCCCTACATCTCTGCAAACCAGAGTTACAGGGGTCCAAAATTGGTAAAATCCCCCATAGGCTTTCATTGCCTCCCTATTTCACTTTCCAAAATCTCACATCTTTTCAAAGGGCAATGGCTCAGCAGTACCAAATTTTCTAGCATTG
This sequence comes from Hyperolius riggenbachi, assembly GCF_040937935.1. Taxonomy (NCBI): domain Eukaryota; kingdom Metazoa; phylum Chordata; class Amphibia; order Anura; family Hyperoliidae; genus Hyperolius; species Hyperolius riggenbachi. The sequence goes on from NC_090654.1 coordinate 79,867,343, forward strand.
TAGGGACTCTTAGGGGGATCATGACTGGTGAGTTTTGCCACTGCTGAGCCATTGCCCTTTGAAATGGTGTGAGATTTTGGAACGGTAAATAGTAGGCCCAATGAAAGCCTATGGGGGATTTTACCAATTTTGGAGCCCTGTAACTCTGGTTTGCAGAGATGTAGAGACCCCATCTTTGGAATCCAAGTCTAACAATATGTCTTCTACCTGCATGAGACATTTCGTGAGATTCAGACGTTGCTAACGGCCATTGCTGCGATTTATGTACGTCAGACTCGCCACCATTGAAATAGCCCAAATAAACAGGTTTTTGTGACCCTAGGCTATGACCTCTTTGACCTAGGGGCCCGAAACTCACCAGTCATGTTCTTCCTAAGGGTCCCTACAATGCTAGAAAATTTGCCACTGCTGAGCAATTGCCCTTTGAAAAGATGTGAGATTTTGGAAAGTGAAATAGGGAGGCAATGAAAGCCTATGGGGGATTTTACCAATTTTGGACCCCTGTAACTCTGGTTTGCAGAGATGTAGGGACCCCATCTTTGGAATCCAAGTCTAACAATATGTCTTCTACCTGCATGAGATATTTTGTGAAATTCAAGACGTTGCTAACGGCCATGGCTGAGATTTATGTACGTCAGCATAACTACCATTGAAATTGCCCAAATAAAGAGGTTTTTGTGACCCTAGGCTATGACCTCTTTGGCCTAGGGGCCCGAAACTCACCAGTCATGTTCCCCCTAGGGGTCCCTACAATGCTAGAAAATTTGCCACTGCTGAGCAATTGCCCTTTGAAAAGATGTGAGATTTTGGAACTGTAAATAGGAGGCCCATTGAAAGCCTATGGGGGATTTTACCAAATTTGGGGCCCTGTAACTCTGGTTTGCAGAGATGTAGGGAACCCATCTTTGGAGCCCAAGTCTAACAATATGTCTTCTACCTGCATGTTATGATCATGTCTGCAGCGTTTACTGCTGGCTGCAGTGGTATTGTAACCCAAGCAGTTCTGATGTCATTACATGCATTTTCTTGCATAGTTTGGTTTGCACTTAAACTAGTTGCTGATTCCATCTGCAGTCGCTCTGAAGTTAATGACAGTTTAATATGCTTTTGTGTAAACAAACATTGTCTGCTGCAATGGAGGGGCAATCCCTTTCCTGCAGGCTGCATATCATTGTCTGCCTTTTCCTGCTGTCAGCCTGTGATTAATTACCATTCACTTGTGTGGGAATCTGCAGGTCTGCTCCCATTGGATGACCTCAGTATAAAGAACTGCTTCCTGCAATGCTTGATGGGCTACCATAGTCTCAGATTCTGTCTGTTACTCTGCTCGTGCCCCACCTCGTTCCTGGTCCGTGTGGACTGCGCTGACTCCTGCGAAGGGGTCAGCGAGTCCTCCTAGTTCTGCTCTTGTTCTAGAAGTTGTTACTTGCTTGTCTTGTGTCATATATTGGTTCATCACCAATATATACGCATACTTGCGCATTTTGTTATTTTCCTTGTATTCGTGTTACGTTGATACATCAGTGTCGCTGATATATACGTACACGAACTGTGTATTTCCTGTGTTCAGTTAGTCAGCCTTCCAGCACGTTTTGGTAGTTTGCGCGTATCGTGAGCACCCGTGCTGAGCTAGTATCCTGCTCCTGGTCCTGTTTGTGGATTGCGTTCATCTCTGCGAGGAGATAACGAATCCTTCTGAATCCTGTCCTGTTACCGTTTGTGGATTGCGTTCATCTCTGCGAAGAGATAGCGAATCCTTCTGAGCCCTGTTCCCTGTATTGCTCCAGTGCTAGTCAGTGTTCCTGCTTATGTCATATATCGGTTCATTGCCGATATATACATATGTTAGTCAGACGTTACAAATAGTTTCATTGATAGCTGTAATTGTAATACGCTAGGAAAACATACTTATTGTATATTTGTCTGTGTTACGTTCATCTATCTTGATCCTGCTATTTCCTGACTATCTTGTCCTGTCTTTGTGAGGCACGCCATCGCTGCAAACGCATTGGCTGCCTCATTCCAGTCTGTCTTATTGTGGACGCTTGCTGTCACTAAGTAGTGGCTAGTTAAGCAGGCGTTCATTCTGTCTACCTGTCCTGATCTTCTCAGTCCTGGTTTATGCGCTCAGCGCTACTTTGCGCTGAGACGTTATTACGAAAGTGTTGTTTGTGGCTGTACAGATCTGCACCGGCTCTGTGCACCACAATCTCCTATTGGAGTCAGTCCTCTCCTCCACTAAACTGGGGATATCCTGATCCCTTGAGCTGGTGTGTGTACCTCCTTCACGTCAGCTTATGTGTTGTATGCTGACTGTGGAGATTACACCTCCAAGCTTAACACTGCATGAGACATTTCGTGAGATTCAGACGTTGCTAACGGCCATTGCTGCGATTTATGTACGTCAGACTCGCCACCATTGAAATTGCCCAAATAAACAGGTTTTTGTGACCCTAGGCTATGACCTCTTCGGCCTAGGACTGCATTGAACGCGACCCATGCATTGTGCGCATTCTGGACAACACCAATTACTGTTTATTGTTTATTGAACCTGTCATCTGTATTACATTTATGACTGCATGGCGACAAAATGCAAATTGCTATCCGCACGCTTCTTGTCCTCATGCAAGGCCTGGGTTGTTGTGTCTCAAAGCGTGGCCTTCTCCTCCTGCGCCGCCCTCCTCCTGTTCCATCACGTGTGCTGCTGCTGGGTTAGCGTTACCGGTCCCTTTTCCTGGAACCTCTTATCTGTATTACATTTATGACTGCATGCCGACAAAAAGCATGTTACCTGTGCAAAGAAAACAGACATTTCCCGCATTTAAAAGACAGTTTTCCCTTTGAAACTTTAAAATCGATTTTCTCAAAAACTATAAGCTCTTTTTGCTATTTTTTTTCCCTCTTGTACCCACTCCCAAGGTGCACATACCCTGTAAATTTGGGGTATGTAGCATGTAAGGAGGCTTTACAAAGCACGAAAGTTCGGGTCCCCATTGACTTCCATTATGTTCAGAGTTCGGCTCGAACACCCGAACATCGCGACCATGTTCGGCCCGAACCCGAACATCTAGATGTTCGCCCAACACTACACGTGACCTGTTCGGCCAATCACAGCGCTAGCCGAACGTTCGGGGAATGTTCGGCCATGCGCTCTTAGTTCGGCCATATGTCCGAACAGTTTGGCCGAACACCATCAGATGTTCGGCCGAACTCGAACATCACCCGAACAGGGTGATGTTCTGCAGAACCTGAACAGTGGCGAACACTGTTCGCCCAACACTACTGCTGAGCACCCCTGGTGCCAGAGATGACACCACTTGCCTTTAACGAGAATGTGTTATGGAGGGCAAGTCTGCCATTCATTCAACTGTGTGAAACTTTCGATGGTACTTTCTCAGTAGCATGGTGACCACGGGTAATGGCCGGGGAATCCTGGTTTGGTTCCAGTCCGTAGTGGGAGCCTAAGAAACAGCTACCATCACCACACATCCAAGGAAGGCAGCAGGCATGCTGTGGGCAAAGGAGCAGGAATGGCTACCACCACACATCCAAGGAAGGCATCAGGCACGCTGTGGGCAAAGGAGCAGGAACAGCTACCACACATCCAAGGAAGGCAGCAGGCATGGCATACATATCCCGTGATAGTGACCAAAAATAACAATACAGGAGGACTTTCGAGTCCCTGCTGTATAGGAGATGAATCAACTTTAAATCCTTTAACGAGCATCTGTTATGGAGGGCAAGTCTGCCATCCATTCAAGTGAAAGGTATGCACTGACTGCCAGGTATACTACAATGTGCAGTCAAAGATGCAGTGAACGTTATGCAGTGACTGCAAACAGCTGTTTGTGTAGTGACGGCCATGCTGGACTGGTGCACACCATGACGAGAGTGCAGGTGATGGCGTCTTTCCAGTCCATATGGTCGCCAGGCTGAGGTAGCTGAATGACAGAACAGTGACTGTCCAGCTGATCAAATTTGGTCTGTCCACAATGAAGCAACAACCTTATTATCGTGGGTGTGCCCACACCCCCCGACACACTCATATAGCCGTCGGTCATTGCATCATTGTGATACGCAAGCCCCTTCACTGTGGCAAGGTAATGAGCGTAAAGGGAAATTAGCACATGTACATGCCTTTTGTTTTGTTTTTGCAGCTGCAGTGCAGCCAGAAAAATTAGGCAGGCATGTACACGCACCAGAAAAATTAGTATAGCGGCCGCTACTAGCAGCGGCCTTAAAAATTAAGGAATCCACCTGGAGTCCTGGACCCTGTTGGTGGTGGCGGAGAAGTAGTGTTGGGCGAACATCTAGATGTTCGGGTTTGGGCCGAACAGGCCGAACATGGCCGCGATGTTCGGGTGTTCGAGCCGAACTCCGAACATAATGGAAGTCAATGGGGACCCGAACTTTCGTGCTTTGTAAAGCCTCCTTACATGCTACATACCCCAAATGTACAGGGTATGTGCACCTTGGGAGTGGGTACAAGAGGAAAAAAAATTTAGCAAAAAGAGCTTATAGTTTTTGAGAAAATCAATTTTAAAGTTTCAAAGGGAAAACTGTCTTTTAAATACGGGAAATGTCTGTTTTCTTTGCACAGGTAACATGCTTTTTGTCGGCATGCAGGAAAAGGGACCGGTAAGGCTAACCCAGCAGCAGCACACGTGATGGAACAGGAGGAGGGCGGCGCAGGAGGAGAAGGCCACGCTTTGAGACACAACAACCCAGGCCTTGCATGAGGACAAGAAGCGTGCGGATAGCAATTTGCTTTTTGTCGGCATGCAGTCATAAATGTAATACAGATGAGAGGTTCCAGAAAAGGGACCGGTAACGCTAACCCAGCAGCAGCACACGTGATGGAACAGGAGGAGGGCGGCGCAGGAGGAGAAGGCCACGCTTTGAGACACAACAACCCAGGCCTTGCATGAGGACAAGAAGCGTGCGGATAGCAATTTGCTTTTTGTCGGCATGCAGTCATAAATGTAATACAGATGAGAGGTTCCAGGAAAAGGGACCGGTAACACTAACCCAGCAGCAGCACACGTGATGGAACAGGAGGAGGGTGGCGCAGGAGGAGAAGGCCACGCTTTGAGACATAACAACCCAGGCCTTGCATGAGGACAAGAAGCGTGCGGATAGCAATTTGCTTTTTGTCGGCATGCAGTCATAAATGTAATACAGATGAGATGCTATACAGTGGTGGGTGGGTGAGCGGTGTACTACTGTTCCCAGCAGCGATACAGAGCACAATGCTATACAGTGGTGGGTGAGCGGTGTACTACTATTCCCAGCAGCGACACAGAGCACAAAGCTATACAGTGGTGGGTGAGCGGTGTACTACTGTTCCCAGCAGAGACACAGAGTGGCAGTAAACACAATGCTATATAGTGTGGGTGAGCGGTGTACTACTGTTCCCAGCAGCGACACAGAGCACAATGCTATACAGTGGTGGGTGAGCGGTGTACTACTGTTCCCAGCAGCGACACAGAGCACAATGCTATACAGTGGTGGGTGAGCGGTATACTACTGTTCCCAGCAGCGACACAGAGCACAATGCTATACAGTGGTGGGTGAGCGGTGTACTACTATTCCCAGCAGCGATACAGAGCACAATGCTATACAGTGGTGTGTGAGCGGTGTACTACTATTCCCAGCAGCGACACAGAGCACAATGCTATACAGTGGTGGGTGGGTGAGCGGTGTACTACTGTTCCCAGCAGAGACACAGAGTGGCAGTAAACACAATGCTATACAGTGGTGGGTGAGCGGTGTACTACTATTCCCAGCAGCGACACAGAGCACAATGCTATACAGGGTGAGCGGTGTACTACTGTTCCCAGCAGAGACACAGAGTGGCAGTAAACACAATGCTATATAGTGTGGGTGAGCGGTGTACTACTGTTCCCAGCAGCGACACAATGACTGGGGGGACCCTGGCTAGCCTGGCTGGAGAGAGAACTACCCTGCCTGCCTACCCAAAGCTAAACCCACAGACAAATGGCGGAGAAATGACGTGGATCGGGTATTTATTTACCCGAACCACGTGACCCGTTCGGCCAATCAGAGCGCGTTCGGGTCCGAACCACGTGACCCGTTCGGCCAATCAGAGCGCTAGCCGAACGTTCGGGGAACGTTCGGCCATGCGCTCTTAGTTCGGCCATATGGCCGAACAGTTTGGCCGAACACCATCAGGTGTTCGGCCGAACTCGAACATCACCCGAACAGGGTGTTGTTCTGCAGAACCCGAACAGTGGCGAACACTGTTCGCCCAACACTACGGAGAAGGCAGTCAAGCAACCTGCAGGCAGAGATGCTGTGTGGGGAGCGACTTAGTCTTGGGGCAGGCAGTCACACGGCGTGCAGGCAGAGATGCTGTGTGTGGGGACTGACTTAGTTTTCGGGCAGGCCTGAGCGTGCTTTGCAGACCAGGCATCAGTGGTCAGATGGACCCTTGACCCAACGCTGTGTGCCAGAGATGTCACCACTTGCCTCAACATCACGGTACAGTTTAAGTATCGCCTTTTTTGAGAAAAAATTGCATGATGGTATCTTACACTGCGGTGTTTGGCTTTGCTTTTTTGTGCTGCTTTTCCTCAGGTGGTCATCCCATTGCAGTTTGTGCTTTGTAATCATGTGCCTTTGTAAGGTAGTTGTCCTTACGCGGGCCTTGGTCTTTCCACGTCTCAATTTTTCGCTGGCAGAGAGTACAGATGGCATTGCTCTCATCTGAGGCAGACACAAAATAAAAATGTCCACACCGCTGAGCCCTGGGGTGATGGCACTTTGGTGGTGGCGGCCGACTGAGTGTTAAGTGGGGTGCCAGAATCAGAGCAGGAGGAGGAAGATATGTCACGCTTCCTTGTGGAAGCTGAGAAAGATTTAACTGTGTTAAATAGTCAACGACGTCCTGACAATATTGGGGGTTGATGGCACGTGCCTTCTTCTGAACACTGTACTTTGGTCGAGGGCCGCACGAAATCACGACAGCGTGACCTCAAACAGACCTGCCAGGTGGCCTGCCTCTGCCTTTTGTTTTGTCCATATTGGGGGGGATGAAGTGAAAGGTATGCACTGACTTGACTAATACAATGTGCAGTCACACAAGTGCAGTTAACAGGTATGCACGGAGTGGTTATATCACACTGCGTGCACTCACGTAGGTAGGTGGGTGCACTGAACACAACAGGTAGGTATATGCAGTGATGGGCATTACAAATGTGCACCTGTCACACACACATACCTTGAACAGGTAGAGTGACTAGTGGTATTAAATATCACACTGCGTGCGCTTACGTAAGTAGGTGGGTTCACTGTGAACAACAGGTAGGTATATGCAGTGATGGGTATTACAATGTGCACCTGTCACACACTGACAGGTACCGGACAGGCATAGTGACATTGCGTGCGCTCACGTAGGTAGGTGGGTGCACTGAAGTGAACAACAGGTAGTAGGTATATGCAGTGATGGGTATTACAATGTGCACCTGTCACACACACAGGCATGGCCGGATTTCTGGCAAGGCCACATAGGCCATGGCCTAGGGCACCAGATAAACAAGGGGCGGCCTGCAGACAGTGGGCATTATTTGCAGGGCATTATTTGCAAGTGTCCAAACAAATGAAAGTGGTCAGGATAACTGCACTATTAGCACCAGCTGGCATCTGCCTGTGCTGTGCTACAGGCAGCTGCAGTCCGTTAACCAAACGTTTGTGAACAGTGTGTGACTAGCAAAAAGCCAGACCTTGTCCAATGACATAGCAGCAGCTGCAGGCAGTTACAGAAGGCCGGGTCTCACACACTTGGTGTGGGGGATGAAAGGACCAGGGGCAGCACCAGCAAATAGTACAGAATACAGAAGGCAGCCTCTCACAGTACCCATTTCTTAATTATTGATTGGCCAGCGCTGTTATCCTGGAGACAGCAGTGGGTACAGGACTCACTTTTACGTGTTGCTGACCCCACCCAATGTCCAATTGTGAGCCACTTTTGACTATGTGTGTGTGGTGGAAGGCTCCCACCACGCCCATCACCTGTAGATCGCTTGATTGACCAGTTCCCCCGTGTGACATGATTGATTCACTTCACGTTGCCATGGAGACCTCGGCACTAGCCCCAATAGTGGACACCATCGGGCCAAAAATTTTTGGATTGGTGTGTGTGGAGAGAGGTGGTAGGATACGGTTTCGGTTGGGGCGGCTGGTAATAGTCGGCCTTGGGCGGTAAGAAGTACAAATCCGGCCCTGCACACAGGTAGTCACTAAATGTGCTGGGCCTGGCAGTAGCACACACAGTAGGAATTAAAAAGGCTGTCTATGCAACACAAATGTCTGTGGGACACACACACATACAAAACAGCTCCCGGGGCTGAATGGCTGCAGACAGCCTCTGCAATCTGTATTGCATAAGCTGGAAAAACGAAAATTGTTTTCGGAAACAAGAATTTTCAGCAAACAGTGCCACATACAAAATGGCTGCTGAAGAATCCCCGTTCCCCAGTCCACCTCAGAGTGTCAGAATGAGCGTTATTTCACATAAATAGGTGGGCCCAGAGGACCAGGGCATCTCCTGTTTTGGTCACCTGGACCCACCATCTATGTGAAAAATTGCTGGTTTTGCCACTCTAGTGTGGCCTCCAGCATATTTCCCAGTGGCCATTTTGATTGCATCACTGTTTGCTGAAATTTCTTGTTTCAAAGACAACATTTTCGTGTTCCCAGCCTCTGCTATACACATGCAGAGGCTGACTGTGACCATTCAGTGGCGGGAGTTCGTCGGTGTGGAAGGGTGGTGGGATGTCCTAAGAGGATACTGGCGTGGGACCACTCCTGAGGTTACTGGCGTGGGACCACTCCTGGGGATACTGGCGTGGGATTATCGCAAGGTAAATATCCCTGGTTAATCTAGAACAATAAAGGACTTTTTTTCGTTGTCGTGTTTTTATTTCTAAACTACCTTTTTTAACTCTTTGTGGAAATGGGTAAAGGGTACTGTGTACACCTATACTCATTTCTCCTGGGGAGGGGGCGGCCTCCGGGAATCCGCTTGTTAAAGGGGACCCCCGGATGGCACAATGACGTCGGCGGCCCCCACCTCCTCCTGGGGCACTGGAGGTGGGGAAGAACCCCTTGTCCATGGATTGGACAAGGGCTCTGGTGGAGAGGGGGAGGCTTGGCCGCCCCTTTCCTCCAGAGCCCCCATACCATGGACCATGTGGGCTGATATAGCTCAGGGTGTCAAGCCCCACGTGGCCGGGGCTCCGTATTCTGGCTATCCCAGTTAGCACACCTAAACACTTTGGGCGTGTCAACTAGGGTGCTAACTACCGTTTTCCAAATCAGTCCGCGCGCAAAACTTTGCACGCGCAAAGTCTGGTGCGCGCAAAACGTCGCATCGTGATGGCCCTATAACGTCGCATTGGATGCGGCTTTAACGTTACATGCATGCGACTTTAACGTCGCATGGGTTCGATGTTAAGGTCGCATCCAATGCGATGTTATAGGTCCATTAGGTGCTATATTTTCGTTGCACCGCAATGCGACAATTCGCGTGCATCGTACTTTGCGTGCACAAAGTTTTGAGCGCAGGACTTTGCGCGCAATGCGTTTCGCATGCGTTTTAATGCACGAACAGCTGGAAGAGGCGTGCTAAGTAGGCGTGCTAACACTTAGCACCATTTACTGAATCGAGCCCAATATGTATACAGAACTCGGAATGCAGTAACCTGTACTGCATCAGTGTCATTTTAGTTTGAAAACCATTTTTTCTATGAAACTTTGAAATCGGTTTGCTCAAAAACTATAAGGTCTTTTCTCAAATTTTTTTTACCATGTTCCTACTCATCTGCTTAATATACATGCCAAATTTGGTGATGATAGCATGTACGGGGGCTTCACAATTAACCGCGGAAGTTGGCCTATTTAATTCAATAGAAATGCAATCGGCACATGAAAATTCGGAACACGAAATTCGGTTTTCACATGCGGTACACAGAATTTTGACGAAATTGGAATTCAGCTGTTCCGATCAGCCCTAGGGGCTGTGGCTAAAAGTATTATAGACACCGGATCAGCAGGAGAGTCAGGACACTGGTATTATTTTAAATGGGAAAATCCATATCCTTCTCATTTTAGGTTCCCTTTAAGGATGTTACAGATTAGTCTCCAGATCAGCACAATCCATAAATGATTTTGGATTTAGATAAGTTGGAAAGGTGGATCAGTGCCTTAAAGTGTCCAGGAGGTGACACGTCTCATGATGAGATAAATATGTGTATGTACAGTGCAAAACATAGAAATAACCAGGCTGTTTTACATGTTGTGTTTTGCTGCCTGAAAGAGTTAATTTCTAGGCATAGAAATTATAGCTTCTGTCTTGTCTGTACTTTATTGGAAATAAAGCAAACCTCGCTGATAAGCAGATTAGAGCCATACAAGTTTTCCTGGCAGAATATAACTTCTGAGGGCAGAGGAGAGATAGAAAAAAGTCAATAGTTCATGTATTTTTACTCTGGGACACTTAATAGTCTGCCACTGAGCAGAGGCAACAAAACATTCAGGGCTTATTCACAGCGGGACATTGCATTGTAATGCAATGTTAAAATCGCAACGCAGTATTACAAGGCATGGCAAAAAAAGGTATTAATGCCCATTAATGCTGAGTTACCGTCGCGGCGTCGCATACCGTAGGTACAGTGAAGCCTACAGGAAAAGAAAAGTATGCTTTCATGTACCCGGTAATGTGTGTGTTTAAAGGTAATGCACTGCAGCAGTGTGTTACCATAACGCTACACATTACAATGCGACGCTAACGTCACACTGTGACCGCCCTATAGGCTTATAATTGCAGTTAGAGATGGCCCGAACAGTTCACCAGGGAACGGTTCCCGGCGAACTTCGGCGGTTCGCATTCGCGGAGAACCGCAAACTTTTCTGGAAGTTTGATTCGCCCCCATAGTGTATCATTAGGGTCAACTTTGACCTTCTACATCACAGTCAGCAGGAACATTGTAGCCATTGTAGGCTACACTCCCTCCTGGAGCCACTCCCCCCTTATAAAAGGCAGGCAGCGTCAGGCTTTTCACTGACTCGTGTGCCTGTAATAACCTCCCTGGCGGTAAGCCCGACCTCAGGTCGGGCTACGCGTGCAGGAGGATTTCTCAGGCCCTGCTGGGCCGGTTTGCATAATTTTTATTTTTGTACACGCAGCTAGCACTTTGCTAGCTGAGTGTACTTCCCGCTCGCCGCTGCTCCACGCCGATTCGCCACTATCCGCCGCGCCGCCCCCCCAGCCCCCTTGCGCAGCCTGGCCTATCAGCTCCAGGCAGCGCTGAGGGGTGGATCGGGACTCCCGATGAAGTCAATAACGACCGTTGACATGGCGACCGGGGAAGCCCAGCAGGAAATCCCGTTCTGAACGGGATTTCCTGCTTGCGCTGATCACCGGAGGCGATCAGAGAGGGTGGGGGGATGCCGCTGCTCAGCGGCTATCATGTAGCTAGTGCTAGGCTAGCTACATGATTTACAAAAAAAAAATAGTGCTGCGCTGCCCCCTGGTGGTTCTAATTGACCGCCAGGGAGGTTAATTAGAGAAGGGAGAGCTGCTGTGCATAGACCTATAGGGAAAGCTTAGTTAGGCTCTTGTAGGCTTCTTAGCTTGCTCCTTGCTGATTCTTATTGCTAAAAAAAGCACCCCTCAACAGCACTTTTGAGACCTAATCTTGTTCTTGTTATTTTTTTTTTTTTGTGTGTGTGTCCCACAGACACTTGTGTTGCATAGACAGCCTTGATAAAATTCCTATTGTGTGTGCCACTGCCAGGCCCAGCACATTCAGTGACTACCTGTGTGTGTGACAGGTGCACATTGTAATACCCATCACTGCATATACCTACCTGTTGTTCACAGTTCACCCACCTACCTACGTGAGCGCACGCAGTGTCACTGTGCCTGTCCGGTACCTGTCTGTGTGTGACAGGTGCACATTGTAATAGCCATCACTGCATATACCTACCTGTTGTTCATAGTTCACCCACCTACCTACGTGAGCGCACGCAGTGTCACTGTGCCTGTCTGGTACCTGTCTGTGTGTGACAGGTGCACATTGTTGTTCACTTCAGTGCACCCACCTACCTACGTGAGCGCACACAGTGTGATATTTAATACCACCAGTCACTGTACCTGCTCACGGTACGTGTGTGTGACAGGTGCACATTTGTAATGTCCATCACTGCATATACCTACCTGTTGTGTTTAGTGCACCCACCTACCTACGTGAGTGCACGCAGTGTGATATACCACTCCGTGCATACCTGTTAACTGCACTTGTAAGACTGCACATTGTATTAGTCAAGTCAGTGCATACCTTTCACTTCATCCCCCCAATATGGACAATACAAAAGGCAGAGGCAGGCCACCTGGCAGGTTTGTTCGAGGTCACGCTGTCGTGATTTCGTGCGGCCCTCAACCAAAGTACAGTGTTCAGAAGAAGGCACGTGCCATCAACCCCCAATATTGTCAGGACATGGTTGACTATTTAACACAGAACACCTTATCTTTCTCATCTTCTGCACAGAAGCGTGACATATCCTCCTGCTTTGATTCTGGCACCCCACTTAACACTCAGTCGGCCACCACCACCAAAGTGCCATCACCCAAGGGCTCAGCGGTGTGGAAATTTTTGTGTGTCTGCCTTAGATGAGAGCAATGCCATCTGTACTCTCTGCCAGCGAAAATTGAGTCGTGGAAAGACCAAGGCCCGCGTAGGACCAACTACCTTACGAAAGCACATGATTACAAAGCACAAACTGCAATGGCATGACCACCTGAGAAAAAGCAGCACAAAAAAGCAAAGCAACACACCGCAGTGTAAGATACCATCACACAATTTTTTTCTCAAAAAAGACGATACTTAAACTGTACCGTGATGTTGAAAGGCAAGTGGTGACATCTCTGGCACACATTGTTGGGTCAAGGGTCCACCTGACCATGGTTGCCTGGTCTGTAAAGCACGCTCAGGCCTGCCCGAAGACTAAGTCAGTCCCCACACATAGCATCTCTGCCTGCACTCCGTGTGACTGCCTGCCCCAAGACTAAGTCACTCCCCACATAGCATCTCTGCCCGCAGGCCGGTTGACTGCCTTCTCCGCCACCACCAACAGGGTCCAGGACTCCAGGTGGATTCCTGAATTTTTAAGGCTGCTGCTAGCACTATAATAATTTTTCTGGTGCGTGTACATGCCTGCCTAATTTTTCTGGCTGCACTGCAGCTGCAACAACGAAACAAAAGGCAAGTACATGTGCCAGTTCCCCTTCATGATCATTACCTTGCCGCGGTGAAGGGGCTTGCATATTGTTATAAACTGTTCTTATCACCTTGCTTCGACACCATCGTCTCACAGACTGTGAGATCACTTGACTCTCCACACAGCAAACAGTAGATAGACTTTCTCAGGCTTCTTCATTGTTTACGTTATTTATTCAGGACTACAGAAATACAGATAGATACATTCATCATATCCTAGCCATGCCAATCTTCCTGTTGCGTTACAAGCTCATGATTAGACTCCCTACTGAAGTCACTCAGGCACTTCTTGCTAACCTACGTTCCACTAAACTACCTATGTACAGCAGACATTATATCAGATTACATAAAGGAAGAACATGCTTAAAGAAATAATTGGGTTCCAGTCAGTATTGCGAGCTAGTGCGGAAGGAAGAAGCAGAAGTGAGTTCTCCATTGCTCGCTCCAGATTTAATACCGACTAGGAAAGAGTTAAATATGACATCATCTTCGCCACCCCCTATATCAGTCTATTGGTGGACCCACTCGTGGTGTCATCATACCCGCCTACTCGATTAATAATCAATGAGGCACTTGACCCAGATGCAGGCATGTGGATGTTTAGTAAATATGGCCAATGTTTACTGTTCCTGTCCTGTAAGTGGAGGTCAGAGTAAACCGATGGCCTTCTTTAGGAACATGTTCTCAGTATCTGCGTGTATCTTCTGCTACACGCAGACCCTGAGATGCCTCTGCCTGCATCACCAAACCTCTATCTATTTTAAAGGCATACACTGCGGACAAGCCTTTTACATAAAACTCAGGCCAAGTAACTGAGGCCTACTTAAATTATAACAATATCACAATGAAGCAATGACCGACGGCTATATGAGTGTGTCGGGTGTGGGGGGGGGTCACACCCACGATAATAAGGTTGTTGCTTCATTGTGGAAAGACCAAATTTGATCAGCTGGACAGTCACTGTTCTGTCATTCAGCTACCTCAGCCTGGCGACCATATGGGCTGGAAAGCCCCCATCACCTGCACTCTCGTAATGGTGCCCAACAGTCCAGCACAGCCGTCACTACACAAAAAGCTGTTTGCAGTCACTGCTTAACGTTCACTCCATCTTTGACTGCACATTGTATTATACCTGGCAGCCAGTGCATACCTTTCACTTGAATGGATGGCAGACTTGCCCTCCATAACAGATTCTCATTAAAGGATTTAAAGTTGATTCATCTCATATACAGCAGGGCCTCGAAAGTCCTCTTGTATTGGTATTTTTGGTCACTACCTCGGGACGTGCATGCCATGCCTGCTGCCTTCCTTGGATGTGTGGTGGTAGCCGTTTCTCAGGCTCCAACTCTGGACCGGAATCGAACCCTGATTCCCCAGCCATTACCCATTGTCACAATGGCAGACTTGCCCTCCATAACAGATTCTCATTAAAGGATTTAAAGTTGATTCATCTAATATACAGCAGGGCCTCGAAAGTCCTCCTGTATTGTTATTTTTGGTCACTACCTCGGGACGTGCATGCCATGCCTGCTGCCTTCCTTGGATGTGTGGTGGTAGCTGTTCCTGCTCCTTTGCCCACAGCATGCCTGCTGCCTTCCTTGGATGTGTGGAGGTGGTAGCCGTTTCTTAGGCTCCGGACCGGAATCGAACCAGGATTACCCGGCCATTACCCGTGGTCACCATGCTACTGAGAAAGTACCATCGAAAGTTTCACACATTTGAATGAATGGCAGACTTGCCCTCCATAACACATTCTGGTTAAAGGCAAGTGGTGTCATTTCTGGCACACAGCGTTGGGTCAAGGGTCCATCTGACCACAGATGCCTGGTCTGCAAAGCACGGTCAGGGCAGGTACATTACTTATACAGCAAAAGGATCCTTACTTGGATGTGTGGTGGTGGTAGCCGGTTCTCAGGCTCCCACTCCGGACCGGAATCGAACCCTGATTTCCCAGCCATCACCCGTGGTCACAGTGGCAGACTAGCCCTCCATGATATATTCTCGTAGAAGGTACTGAACAGCAAGCAAAAAAAGTAATTTGAAAAAAATATATGTAAGCTTTAACAATGGTAGAGAAAGAACCATCGAAAGTTGATAAGGCAGTCAGACATTAGCTGATATCACTGAGGAAGAGGAATCTCGCCATGGTGCGCACCAGTCCAGCACGGCCGTCACTACACAAACAGCTGCTTGCGGTGCGTTACACAGTGAGTTTGGTGTGTCAGTGTGAAGCAGTACTCTAATTACACTCCCTGATTGATGTATACACATGCAAGATGTTTTAAAGCACTTTAGGCCTCCAATTTAACATTCAATGTGATTTCTGCCCTTAAAACGCTGCTTTGCGTCAAATCCAGATTTTTCCCCGGGACTTTTGGCATCTATCCCACTCCGCCATGCCCCCCTCCAAGTGTTAGACCCCTTGAAACATCTTTTCCATCCCTTTTCTGGCCAGCATAAGTGTTTCTAGTTTTCAAAGTTCGCCTCCCCATTGAAGTCTATTGCGGTTCGCGAAAGTTCGCGCGATCCGAACTATTGCGGAACTTCGTGTTCGCTATCCGCGAACCGAAAATCGGAGGTTCGGGCTATCTCTAATACCAGTTTGGTAAGCTGTGTTATAAGACTTTATAACGCAGCTCCGCAACGTTCACACTGTGAATGTAGCCTCAATCTAGTTCCTAAATGTTTAAATATAAAATAAAACCATAGGATATCTAAAAAGTCATTTTTAGGAGTAGGAGGATAAATACAATTGTTTATCTCATCAGTTTATTTTCACCTCGGGTAAAACATCTATAATTTTTCCCATGCAGGATATCTGTTCCCCACACGCAGATACAATTATACAGTATTAATGTCTTCCCCCAAATGGCAGAATTTACGCTCAGATTGACGCGTCCCGACTCACCGGAAGAAGCACCTCTGTGCCGCGACTGTGCCGGCTGACAAGTGAGCAGAGGCTTTTGGTAATTATGAATTAATGGCTCTTTAGCAAATGTTATTAGAATTCTTTAGCATTCCCCATGAATTATAAATGAATCAAATCATTTCTGTATTCCCAAGAGTCGATTAAGAACCCATTCAAACTTTGGCTGTCTCCATTATACTCTCTAATCTTCGGATTAAGGTAATAGCAGACGTGCGAGGAGTCCTCATTGTGCCTCGTCTGTGGATCACCTTGCATGAGAAGCGGCATGGCTCTGCAATCAGCTGAGAGGAATCCAGATAAACACTGGGCTCATCAATAATGTCTGCACAGGAGGGTATGTCCGTTGGTGCAGGCTCAGGTATACCCATTGCACTGGTGCAGGCTCAGGTATGATCCCTGGGGCAGGCTCAGGTATGTCCAATGGTGCAGGCTCGGGTATGTCCGCTGGTGCAGTCTCAGGTATACCCACTGCACTGGTGTAGGCTCAGGTATGATCCCTGGGGCAGGATCAGGTATGTCCACTGGTGCAGGTTTGGGTATGTCAAATGGTGCAGGCTCGGGTATGTCCGCTGGTGCAGTCTCAGGTATACCCACTGCACTGGTGTAGGCTCAGGTATGATCCCTGGGGCAGGCTCAAGTATGCCCACTGATGCAGGCTCAGGTATGTCCTCTGTTGCAGGCGTAGGTATACCCACTGGTGCAGGCTGAGGGGTGCTTTTTTAGCAATAAGAATCAGCAAGGAGCAAGCTAAGAAGCCTGCAAGAGCCTAACTAAGCTTTCCCTATGAGAGTCTGCAGCAACTTTTCCTTCTCTAATTAATGCAGGCACACGAGTGAGTCCAATTCCTGCCCTTTTTTTAAGGGGGGTGGGGCTCCAGGAGGGAGTGTAGCCTGATTGGCTACAATGTGCCTGCTGACTGTGATGTGCAGGGTCAAAGTTGACCCTCAAGATGCACTATGGGGGCGATCCAAACTTCAAGGAAAAGTTTGCAGTTCTCTGGGATCGCAAACCCCGGAAGTTCGCCGGGAACCGTTCGCTGGAGAACCGTTCGGGCCATCTCTAGTCCACTGGTGCAGGCTCAGGTATACCCACTGGTGCAGGCTCAGCTATGTCCACTGGTGCAGTCTCAGCTATGTCCACTGGTGCAGGCTCAGCTACAGTGGTGTGAAAAACTATTTGCCCCCTTCCTGATTTCTTATTCTTTTGCATGTTTGTCACACTTAAATGTTTCTGCTCATCAAAAATCGTTAACTATTAGTCAAAGATAACCTAATTGAACACAAAATGCAGTTTTAAATGATGGTTTTTATTATTTAGTCAGAAAAAAAAAACCCAAATCTACATGGCCCTGTGTGAAAAAGTGATTGCCCCCCCCCCCCCTTGTTAAAAAATAACTTAAAGGTAGTTTATTACACCTGAGTTCAATTTCTGTAGTCACCCCCAGGCCTGATTACTGCCACACCTGTTTCAATCAAGAAATCACTTAAATAGGAGCTATCTGACACAGAGAAGTAGACCAAAAGCACCTCAAAAGCTAGACATCATGCCAAGATCCAAAGAAATTCAGGAACAAATGAGAACAAAAGTACTGTAATTGAAATCAATCAGTCTGGTAAAGGTTATAAAGCCATTTCTAAAGCTTTGGGACTCCAGCAAACCACAGTGAGAGCCATTATCCACAAATGGCAAACACATGGAACAGTGATAAACCTTCCCAGGAGTGGCCGGCCGACCAAAATTACCCCAGGAGCGCAGAGAAAACTCATCCGAGAGGCCACAAAAGACCCCAGGACAACATCTAAAGAACTGCAGGCCTCACTTGCCTCAATTAAGGTCAGTGTTCACGACTCCACCATAAGAAAGAGACTGGGCAAAAACGGCCTGCATGGAAGATATCCAAGGCGCAAACCACTTTTAAGCAAAAAGAACATTAAGGCTCGTCTCAATTTTGCTAAAAAAAATCTCAATGATTGCCAAGACTTTTGGGAAAATACCTTGTGGACCGACGAGACAAAAGTTGAACTTTTTGGAAGGTGCGTGTCCCGTTACATCTGGCATAGAAGTAACACAGCATTTCAGCAGAAGAACATCATACCAACAGTAAAATATGGTGGTGGTAGTGTGATGGTCTCTGGTTGTTTTGCTGCTTCAGGACCTGGAAGGCATGCTGTGATAGATGGAACCATGAATTCTACTGTCTGCCAAAAAATCCTGAAGGAGAATGTCCAGCCATCTGTTCGTCAACTCAAGCTGAAGCGATCTTGGGTGCTGCAGCAGGACAATGACCCAAAACACACCAGCAAATTCACCTCTGAATGGCTGAAGAAAAACAAAATGAATACTTTGGAGAGGCCTAGTCAAAGTCCTGACCTGAATCCTATTGAGATGTTGTGGCATGACCTTAAAAAAGGCGGTTCATGCTAGAAAACCCTCAAATAAAGCTGAATTACAACAATTCTGCAAAGATAAGTGGGCCAAAATTCCTCCAGAGCGCTGTAAAAGACTCGTTGCAAGTTATCGCAAATGCTTGATTGCAGTTATTGCTGCTAAGGGTGGCCTAACCAGTTATTAGGTTCAGGGGGCAATTTCTTTTTCACACAGGGCCATGTAGGTTTTGAGTTTTTTGTCTCACTAAATAATAAAAAACATCATTTAAAACTGCATTTTGTGTTCAATTATGTTATCTTTGACTAATAGTTAACGGTTTTTGATGAGCAGAAACATTTAAGTGTGACAAACATGCAAAAGAATAAGAAATCAGGAAGGGGGCAAATAGTTTTTCACACCACTGTATGTCCACTGGTGCAGGAGTGTAAAAGTAGATTGAAGCATCTTCCTGCAAGGATTTTTTTTTTTGGGGGGGGGGGGTCGAGTTTGAGTTCTGGGTAATAGTTTTTTTCTGTATTTGGTATGTTGTGCAATCCCCTTTAGGGTTTGTGGAGGAATGTGGGCCTCATAGATGGGACAGGTTGTTTCCACGTGGCAGCCACGCTGCTCCTGACTTGGGCGCCGGCATAGAGGTAATATTATTATTATGTCTGTAGTGGTGCTGCTAGGTGCCGATAGCCAGACCCCAAATGACTTCTCCCTCTGTGTTGCTGCCGCTCGGAGGGGGTATAGTATTTAAAGGAATACTGTAGGGGGGTCGGGGGAAAATGAGTTGAACTTACCCGGGGCTTCTAATGGTCACCCGCAGACATCCTGTGCCCACGCAGCCACTCCCCGATGCTCCGGTCCCGCCTCCGGTTCACTTCTGGAATTTCAGACTTTAAAGTCTGAAAACCACTGCGCCTGCATTGCCGTGTCCTCACTCCCGCTGATGTCACCAGGAGCGTACTACACAGGTGCAGACCATACTGGGGTTGTGCTAAACACTCCTGGTTAGGTCAGTGAGAGCGAGGACACGGCGACGCAGGTGCAGTGGTTTTCAGACTTTAAAGTCTGAAATGGCAGAAGTAAACCAGAGGCGAGGCCGGAGCATCGGTGAGTGGCTGCATGTGCACAGGATGTCTGTGGGGGACCATTAGAAGCCCCGGGTAAGTTCAACTCATTTTTCCCTGACCCCCCTACATTATTCCTTTAACGCTGCACAGAATTTCATTCTGTCATTCGGCTCACCCTGTGCCTAACTGCTGGGAGGCTGGATAATATGTACTCCTCATAGATAGGTCAGTGCAGTCACATGATGAGAAAAGAAGA
This sequence comes from Hyperolius riggenbachi, assembly GCF_040937935.1. Classification (NCBI taxonomy): domain Eukaryota; kingdom Metazoa; phylum Chordata; class Amphibia; order Anura; family Hyperoliidae; genus Hyperolius; species Hyperolius riggenbachi. The sequence goes on from NC_090654.1 coordinate 79,887,269, forward strand.
TACATCTCCCAGAATCATAAGGCTGACAAGGCCAGAGCGATGTAGTCAGATGGCAGAGTAGCACCTGCATAGTAAACATAATACTGGGTGATTGACTTCAGTCTCGTACACTCGGGGAAACGACTGATGAACGACTCATCATTCAGATCTCATTTAGAGATCAAAAGCACAAATGACGTCCTACATGAACATCCAACAAACAATGGCCTCAATTCACTTAGCTTAACTCCTGTCTTTAATAACTCTTCCGAGCTGTTTTACAGTTATCACCATGGTGGTACAATGGTGATAACTGTAAAACAGCTCAGAAGAGTTATTAAAGACAGGAGTTAAGCTTAGTGAATTGAGGCCAATGTGTGTTTGGGCATTTTGAACGACCGACATGACAGATCACTTCAGCAGATAATCGTTCATTGACAGCGGTGTGTACAGTGCTATAAACTTTTTTTTAACAATATATCTGCAAAGCCTAAGGCACTTCGCCTACATCATGTATTGTTTAACAATCCTATTAGTGAATGATTGGTTGGAATTTTGAATGCAGTCTTTGGCTGTAGTTCACATCAAATCCATCAAGATTTTTTGGAATCGATTGTGGAAGGAACGTTCATCTGTCATTTCACAAGATTCTATCTTTTGCTACATACGTCGCTTACTATGACTAGATAAAATAATAAAATGCAATCTACAAAGAGTCTATCTATCTATCTATCTATCTATCTATCTATCTATCTATCTATCTACCTATTCTCTTTCTTTCTTTCTTTCTTTCTTTCTTTCTTTCTTTCTTTCTTTCTTTCTTTCTTTCTTTCTTTCTTTCTTTCTTTCTTTCTTTCTTTCTTTCTTTCTTTCTTTCTTTCTTTCTTGATTTATAAAGCACCAACATATTCTGTGGCTATAAATATATAAATGTCTATCTACCTGTCTCTCTCTCTATCTATCTTACTTGGTGTTTCTCTCATCTTTCTTCCCACACCTCTCTTCTTTTCCACCACCCCCTCGCACTCCCCTCCCCCCATCGCTTATGCCTTCCTATTGGCAGCCCCCTGCAGCTCCATTAATAATGAATGTTCTATTAGGGATGTTGCCGGTTATCAGGTGGTGGTTAGACGATTCCTCAAGCTATTTACATAATTGCATTAATAGTAAGCATTGTGTGACAGTGGTTCCGGTGACCGCAGCGCTGCAATTACTGGCATCAGTGAGGTTTGGACCGCATCTCTGCGATTGATGATTCTGCTTCCCTGTGATAAAGCTTCTGCGTGTTATTACACATCTTGTATCCGCCGCGCAGAGACATGGAGGGGTGCGACGCTTGTGACTCAGACAGACACATAAGGTCAGGCTGGGGGCGGAAGGTGGGAGTGTGTTGGATTACCATATTTAAATCTGAGAAGATTGAATTCACATTCGCTGGTGAAGAATCATAATGTTTGGTGTTTAATAAAAGGAAATACTTATGTGTTGTACAGAGTTTTTTGTCTGACTTATTCTTGCACGATTCATGCAAAATAGCTACAATGGCCTCAATTAACTAAGCTTATCTCCTGTCTTTAATAACTCTTCTAGAGTTGTTACTAGTGATGCTCGGATACCCCTTTTTATTATTCGAGTTTGGTCGAATTCGAATAGTAAATTATTCGAATTCAGTCGAATATTCGAGTCGAATATTTTTTACTATTCGATTCGACCTCGGACTTCGAGCTCACTATTCGAGTCGATATTCGAGCTCATTATTCGAGCTGACTATTCGAATTGGCCTTAAATAGCTTCCAACACTTGTTTTGAGGGTGAATGATGCAAGAAACATCTTTTTTTCCAAGTAACAACAGCAAGTGATTATGTGGGGATGTTCCTTTAAAAAAAAAAAGGTGGAAAGAGAAGTTGTGTCCAGAATTTTGTTCAGTACTGTATATACTTCTTCTTCTTCTTCTTCTTTTTTATCTTCTATATCTTCTTCTTCTTCTATATCTTCTTCTTCTATATCTTCTTCTTCTATATCTTCTTCTTCTATATCTTCTTCTATATCTTCTTCTTCTTCTTCTTCTATATTGTCTTCTTCTTCTTCTTCTTCATCTTCTTCTTCTTCATCTTCTTCATCATCATCTTCTTCTTCATCTTCTTCTTCATCTTCTTCATCTTCTTCATCTTCTTCTTCTTCATCTTCTTCTTCTTCATCTTCTTCTTCTTCTTCTTCATCTTCTTCATCTTCTTCTTCTTCATCTTCTTCATCTTCATCTTCTTCTTCTTCATCTTCTTCATCTTCTTCTTCTACATCTTCTTCATCTTCTTCATTTTCTTCTTCTTCATCTTCTTCATCTTCTTCTTCATCTTCTTCATCTTCTTCTTCTTCATCTTCTTCATCTTCTTCATCTTCTTCTTCTTCATCTTCTTCATCTTCTTCTTCATCTTCTTCTTCTTCTTCTTCTCCTCCTTTTTCTTCTTCTTCTCCTTCTTCTTCTTCTTCTTCTTCTTCTTCTCCTCCTTCTTTTTCTATATCGTCTTCTTCTTCTTCACTTATTTCTCTTTTATATTTTTTTTTAAAGAAATGCAGCTATTTTTGAGCGTAATAAATAGCTGGTGGCGCACGCATGTTGGAAGCGCCATTGTATGTGCTACCTGGCAGTGGAAACACACAGACAGCAGGAGGTAAATTCAGCAGCAGCAGCAGGAGGAGGCGGATGATTGTGTGGCAGCAGGCAGTCAATGAGGCACCTGTGGTACCTAGAGGTGGTACCAGGCCGTAAATACACAGCATGAGGTTCCAGACAGCGGTCGTGAAGCCCACATCATGTCCAATACACAACTGGGACAACACAGTTTTCAACCCGGACACCTCTAAAAATAATATCACACAGTATTAATAAAAAGTATATATAATTTTTTTGTTTCTTTAAAGAAATGCAGCTATTGTTGAGCGTAACAAATAGCTGGTGGCGCACGCATGTTGGAAGCGCCATTGTATGTGCTCCCTGGCAGTGGAAACACACAGACAGCAGGAGGTAAATTCAGCAGCAGGAGGAGGAGGATGAGTGTGTGGCAGCAGGCAGTCAATGAGGCAGGCAGCGTGACATAATAGCCCTGGTACCTAGCGGTGATACCAGGGCGTAAATAAACACAACAGGAGGTCCCAGACAGCGGTCGTGCAGCCCACATTGTGTCCAATACACAACTGGGACAACACAGTTTTCAACCCGGGCACCTCAGAAAAATTAAACCTTTTGTTTAATGGTTTTTTGGTTTTGTTTGTAAAACAAATTACACAGATATATAGCTATTGTTTGACGTAATAGCTGGTGGCATAGTGGCAGCAGAAGGTTAATCTGTGTACCCTGGCGTTGGGAAACACAGACAGACAGCAGCAGCAGCAGGAGGAATGGAGGAGTAATTATGTGAGCAGCTATTGTTTGACGTAATAGCTGGTGGCAGAGTGGCAGCAGAAGGTAATTCTGTGTACCCTGGCAGTGGGAAACACAGACAGACAGCAGCAGCAGCAGGAGGAATGGAGGAGTATTGTGAGTGTGGCAGCAGGCAGGCAGCGTGACATAATAGCCCTGGTACCTAGCGGTGATACCAGGGCGTAAATAAACACAACAGGAGGTCCCAGACAGCGGTCGTGCAGTCCACATTGTGTCCAATACACAACTGGGACAACAAAGTTTTCAACCCGGGCACCTCAGAAAAATTAAACCTTTTTTTTTTATGGTTTTTTGGTTTTGTTTGTAAAACAAATTACACAGATATATAGCTATTGTTTGACGTAATAGCTGGTGACATAGTGGCAGCAGAAGGTTAATCTGTGTACCCTGGCGTTGGGAAACACAGACAGACAGCAGCAGCAGCAGGAGGAATGGAGGAGTAATTATGTGAGCAGCTATTGTTTGACGTAATAGCTGGTGGCAGAGTGGCAGCAGAAGGTAATTCTGTGTACCCTGGCAGTGGGAAACACAGACAGACAGCAGCAGCAGCAGGAGGAATGGAGGAGTATTGTGAGTGTGGCAGCAGGCAGGCAGCGTGACATAATAGCCCTGGTACCTAGCGGTGATACCAGGGCGTAAATAAACACAACAGGAGGTCCCAGACAGCGGTCGTGCAGCCCACATTGTGTCCAATACACAACTGGGACAACACAGTTTTCAACCCGGGCACCTCAGAAAAATTAAACCTTTTTTTTAATGGTTTTTTGGTTTTGTTTGTAAAACAAATTACACAGATATATAGCTATTGTTTGACGTAATAGCTGGTGGCATAGTGGCAGCAGAAGGTAAATCTGTGTACCCTGGCGTTGGGAAACACAGACAGACAGCAGCAGCAGCAGGAGGAATGGATGAGTAATTATGTGAGCAGCTATTGTTTGACGTAATAGCTGGTGGCAGAGTGGCAGCAGAAGGTAAATCTGTGTACCCTGACAGTGGGAAATTTTGAGTGTGGAGTCGCACTTGCTTGGCTTCCATCAATTTCAGATGGTCAGGTGTGCAGATCTAATAGTCCCGGACACCATGGGACTCAAACTGTGGCAAATGAAGAAAAAGATCCGCACCACCTTCAGAAAAGCTTAGTCTGTTTTATTGGAAAAAAACATACAAATTTAAAAAGAACTTTAAGGCAGGACAGTCCACTGTTTCGGGCTCCTGCCCATCTTCATGCTGCCTAGAACTATTGGACTGTCCTGCCTTAAAGTTCTTTTTAAATTTGTATGTTTTTTTCCAATAAAACAGACTAAGCTTTTCTGAAGGTGGTGCGGATCTTTTTCTTCATTTCCCTGACAGTGGGAAACACAGACAGACAGCAGAAGGGCAGTACACAGCAGCCCACTGTAGGTGTAAAATGTGTGGCTGCAGGCGACGTAATAGTCAAAGTGAACCAGGCTGGCTTAGTGAGCAGGAGCCAGGAGGTGGTAAAGGGTGGTAAGGCACATTAACGATGGTTCTTCAGTTCATGTCCCTCTCTCGCTGACAACAGGGGCCAGGAACTCGCCTTCCACCCACGCCTGATTAATCTTGAGAAACGTCAGTCTGTCCACAGACTTGTGAGACAGACGTGAGCGTTTCTCGGTGACCACGCCACCAGCTGCACTGAAGCAGCGCTCGGACAGCACGCTGGAAGGGGGACAGGACAGCACTTCCAGGGCGTACTGCGCCAGCTCGCTCCAGATCTCCAGGCGCTTGACCCAATACTCCATGGGATCAACAGGGGCATCGCTGTCAAGCCCGCTGTAGGACCCCATGTAGTCAGCCACCATTCGGGTCAGGCGCTGGCTGTGACCGGAGGAGGATGCTGCTGCATGCACCTCCTCTCTAGTCACTGCTGCCGGAGCCTCTACAGTCCTGTAGAGCTCATTGCTGAGAGACAGCAGGTCTGTGGGGCGCTTGCTGCTGGATGCAGGCACCTGCTGCTGCCTCTGTGCTGGCTGGACAGTGTGGGTGGAAGGCTGGGGGAAGGCTTCCTCCAAGCGCTCAACAAGGGCCTGCTGCAAGCTCCTTATTTGTTGCGCTGGGTCTCCTCCTGCAGGCGGCAGGAACTGGCTCAACTTCCCCTTGAGGCGTGGGTCCAACATCATGCTGATCCAGATGTCCTCCCTCTGCTTCATCTGGATCACCCTGGGGTCCTTGCACAGGCACGTCAGCATGTGCGCTGCCATTGGGAAGAGGCGGGCCACGTGTGCTGGCACATCGGCGGCAGTGCTGTCTTCATCCTCCTCCTCTCCCTCCTCAGCCTCATCCTCTCTCCACCCCCGCACCAACTCAGCTGCACTGTGCTGATCCCCCTCATCAGCAGCAAGGTCAGGGACCTCCACCAAGTCCTCCTCCTCCTCCCCATCAAAGGTGGACTGTGCAGCTGCTTGCCGCTCCTGCTGGTCCAAGGCTGCCGCTCCCTGTTCCAGCAAAGCATCGAGGGCCCTGTTCAGCAGACAAACCAGGGGCACCCACTCGCAGACCATAGCATGGTCCCTGCTCACCATGTTAGTGGCCTGCAGAAAGGGAGCCAGCACTAAGCACACCTGCTGCATGTGCCTCCAGTCATCATCGGGGACGATGGACGGGATGTTGCTGGTCTTGTCCCTTCTCTGAGCGGCGGAAACAGTGGCCAGGGCAAGGTACTGGTTGATAGCGTGCTTCTGTTCAACCAGACGCTCCAACATCGCCAGAGTGGAGTTCCAGCGAGTCGGAACGTCAAGGATCAGCCGATGGCGTGGCAGCTCCAGCTCCTTTTGCACGTCTTCCAGGCTCGCACAGGCTGCAGCCGAGCGCCGGAAGTGACGCACAATGTTCCTTGCCATTTCCAGCAGTTCGCCCATCCCCTGGTAGGTGCGCAAGAACTTCTGCACCACCAGGTTCAGCACGTGGGCAAGACAGGGGATGTGGGTCAGGTTTCCCCTGTCTATTGCGGCAACCAGATTGGCCCCATTGTCGGCAACCACCTCTCCGACTCTGAGGCCTCTGGGGGTCAGCCAAATCCTCTCCTGCTCCTGGAGTTTGGCCAACACATGGGTTGCCGTCAGCTTGGTCTTCCCAAGGCTGACCAAGTGCAGCAGCGCTTGGCAGTGGCGGGCCTTCACGCTGCTGCTGAGGCGGGGGGTTTGGCCAGGTGTGCCGGAGGATGGCAGAGGATCGGAGGAACCTGCTGCAGTTCCCCTGACCCTGCGGGGTGGCACCACCCACTGTGTTGCTGCTGCTGCTGTGCCCGCTGCTGATCTCCCATCCTCACCCCCTTCCACCAAGCTGACCCAGTGGACAGTGAAGGACAGGTAGCGGCCTGTCCCGAAGCGGCTGCTCCAGGAGTCCATGGTGACGTGGACCCTTTCACCAACCGCGTGCTCCAGCCCTCGCTCCACATTGGCCATCACAAAGCGGTGCAGTGCAGGAATGGCCTTGCGGGCGAAGAAGTGTCTGCTGGGGAGCTGCCAGTCTGGGGCTGCACAAGCAAGCAGCGCACGCATGTCGCTCCCCTCCTGCACGAGCGTATACGGCATTAGTTGGGAGCACATGGCCCGTGCCAGCAAGCCGTTCAGCTGCCGCACGCGACAGCTGCTGGGAGGCAGAGCCCTAACCACCCCCTGGAAGGACTCGCTAAAAAGGCTCTGGCGTGGCCTTTTGCTGGCACGGGAATCAGCAGACACAGCAGAGGAGGCCACTGAGGACTGGCTGCCAGAACAGGCCTCAGTGTCGGCGGCAGGAGTTGCAGAGGGGGAAGGAGCAGTGCGTTTCCGCACTCCTGCTGGTGCTGCTGGAGGAGCAGGAGGGCGGGTGGCTGCTGTTGCTGCTGATGCTGAAGGCTGTGCAGTGATGGGTGTGGTGCCACTTCCAGCACCAGATGCCTTCAGCCTCTGGAACTCCTCATGCTGGTGGAAATGTTTCGCAGCAAGGTGGTTGATGAGGGAGCTGGTGCTGAACTTTAAGGGGTCTGCACCTCTGTTCAACTTCCGCTGACAGTGGTTGCAAGTGGCGTACTTGCTGTCCACAGTGGGCATGGTGAAAAAGCGCCAGATTGGTGACAAAAACAACCCCCTACGGCATGGAACCGCTGCTGCCTGTCTCCCTGTGGTGGTTGGGGGGGGGGGGGCTTGGGTGCGGCTGGTGGTGGTACTGGCAGATGCTGCTGCTGCTGCTGAGCCTGAGACACCAGCAGGCTGTGGGACCTGCCTACTGCTGCCAATGCTTGCAATGATGCGCCTCCTTGCAAGGCCCACAAGCGCATCCTCCTCCTCCTCCTCAGAGCTGCTGATGACGACATCCCCTGGAGCTGGTGGCACCCAGTCTCTGTCTGTCACCGTGTCATCATCATCCTCCCCCTCCTGAAACATGTCCTGCTGGGATGATGACCCCCCAAACTCCTCTCCTGATGCATGGATGGGCTGCTTGACTGTCGCCACAGTCTTGCTGTCCAATCCTTCATCCCCCAAAGTGCCCATCAGCATCTCCTCCTCAAGATCGCCAACAACAGCAGACAATTTACTCATGATGCCTGGGGTCAAAAGACTGCTGAATGACAGGTCGGCGAGTGACGGTGAACTGGCCTCCTCCCCAGGCCCTGCTGGGCGGCTGCTGCGAACAGGGGTGGTGGTGGTGGTGAGGGTGGAGGCCTCGGATGCAGAGCTGATGGCGGGCTGCTCATCCTCCGTCATCAGTTGCACCACAGTGTCTGCATCCTTTTCCTCAATGGGACGTTTCCGACCCGGCTGGAGGAAAATCGGAGCAGGTGCTACACGCTGCTGCTGCTGTGTCTCTGCAGCGTGAGTTGCAGATGCTCCTGCTGGGCGGCGCCCAAGGCATCCACGGCCAGTGGCTATAGGAGGAATGTTAGCCACTGACGCTGCTGCTGCTGCTGCTGCGGAACTGTGCATGGTGGCGCGGCCGCGGCTTGCCACAATGCTGCTCCCTCTTCTCCTGATTCCCTTGCTGCCCTTCCCCTTGCCCAAACCGCGCTGGCTGCCACTTCCAGACATCTTAGATGTTTTGGGCGTAAACACAAAAGTTTTTTAAAAGGACGGGTGAAAAGTGGGGTACTTTAATGGAGTGGGTTGGTGGGTGAGGTGACACTAATCACTAAGTGATTAGATCGCTAACTGATTAGTACAGTACAAATACAAAATACAATAATCGGTAATCAGTAAGTGTGAACAGTGAACAGTGAGTGTGTCCCCTAGTACACTAACTAGAAATTACAATAATCAGTAGTAATCACAAGGAAATAGAGTGTGTGTACACTACAGACAGTGAGTGCACGCACGCGCACACACGCGCAGGAGCTAGCCTATGAACAGTGACTGAGTGAGTGTCCCTAGTACAGTAAGTAAGTAGTAACAGTCAGGAAGTACAACTAGAAATTACAACTTAATCAGATTCAGTAATCAGTAGTAATCACAAGGAAATAGAGTGTGTGTACACTACAGACAGTGCACGCGCACACACACGCAGGAGCTAGCCTATGAACAGTGACTGAGTAAGTGTCCCTAGTACAGTAAGCAAGTAGTAACAGTCAGGAAGTACAACTAGAAATTACAATAATCAATAGTAATCACAAGGAAATAGAGTGTGTGTACACTACAGACAGTGAGTGCACGCACGCGCACACACGCGCAGGAGCTAGCCTATGAACAGTGACTGAGTGAGTGTCCCTAGTACAGTAAGTAAGTAGTAACAGTCAGGAAGTACAACTAGAAATTACAACTTAATCAGATTCAGTAATCAGTAGTAATCACAAGGAAATAGAGTGTGTGTACACTACAGACAGTGCACGCGCACACACACGCAGGAGCTAGCCTATGAACAGTGACTGAGTGAGTGTCCCTAGTACAGTAAGTAAGTAGTAACAGTCAGGAAGTACAACTAGAAATTACAATAATCAATAGTAATCACAAGGAAATAGAGTGTGTGTACACTACAGACAGTGAGTGCATGCACGCGCACACACACGCAGGAGCTAGCCTATGAACAGTGACTGAGTGAGTGTCCCTAGTACAGTAAGTAAGTAGTAACAGTCAGGAAGTACAACTAGAAATTACAATAATCAATAGTAATCACAAGGAAATAGAGTGTGTGTACACTACAGACAGTGAGTGCACGCACGCGCACACACGCGCAGGAGCTAGCCTATGAACAGTGACTGAGTGAGTGTCCCTAGTACAGTAAGTAAGTAGTAACAGTCAGGAAGTACAACTAGAAATTACAATAATTAATCAGTAATCAGAAGGAAATAGAGTGTGTGTACACTACAGACAGTGCACGCACACACACACGGTCACACGCAGGAGCTATGAACAAACAGTGACAGTGAGTGTCCTAGTTAGTCCTAGTACAGTTATATAACTACAGTACAAAATACAATCACTCAGTAGTACTAGTAAAGGACAGCAGAAATACTGGTATAGATGAGAAGAAATAAACTAACAGAGGACAGGAGAGAACAGCTGAGCTGCCCACACAGGCAGGCCCTGAGGCCTAAAGTTGTGTAAGCTTGCCTGCAGCAGCTGGCTCTCTAGTAACACACAAGCTACTAACTAAAATACAATGTCTATCTAACTAACAACAATATAGGTGTATATAGGAGGTGTATGTGAGCAAAAACGCTAGGTGAATGACCACAATAAAGCTCTTGCTAAGCCAAAGCACAAAGGAGCAGATCTCTCTCTGTACAAAGTCAGGCAAGGACGGAAAAACCGAACATGGCGGCCGCTATTTATAGGGTAGGGGCTGGCCAGGGTCCCCCTCAGTGATTCGCTGCCGTCAGAGGGCCTGGGAGCCCTCTGATTGGCTCTAAGGACATCAATCTGGGCTATGACGCTATTCGAGCTCGGTATTCGAGCTCGAATAGCGCTGTTAGCTCGAATAGCGCGAATAGTGAATGTGCTATTCGAGTTCACTCGAATAGCCCATTCGAATATCTCCAGCTATTCGGAGCTCGAATACCAAGCTTGAATAGCTGGAAAAGAGCTCGAATATTCGAGCTACTCGAATATTCGAGCTCTGCTGAGCACCACTGGTTGTTACCATGGAAATAAGGCATGTAGTATTCAGGAAACATTTCACCTCAGGCAAACCTACAGTAAAGTTAACTCTTCTGTCTTTAAGTTAACTCTTCAATCCTTAAAATAACTCCAGAATTCTAGACAGGCTGTTAATTAACTGCATGTGAAAATAACTACAGAGGAGGCAACTTAACTACAGAGGAGGTAAATTAACTACAGAGGAGGTAACTTAAGGAATGAAGAGATAAGATAACTCTCTCACTGTGTGGTGGCAAGTTTTCTCTTGCCTTATTATCTCCAGCATGATCTTAGTGGATAGAGGCCAATGGCCTCAATTCTTGGTCCCATGCGAGTGTGCGAAGGGTTAATAGATTTTTTTCCGTTGGCCTAGACTCTCCCGGGGGAGGAGCTAGGCTGAGAGTAGGAAGGACAGAGTGTGAGTGACACCAGTGAGAGGGTGTCACTAACAGGTCTAGGAACTGCCTCTAACAGTAAGGCCAGTTCTCGAGGTCGGGCAAGCCAGGTCGTTAACACACAGACAGATAAGGTACAGATTCAGGAGACAGATACGGAATCCAATGAACAGGCAGGGTTTGGCAACGGCGTATCAGAATAGCAAGGTACAGAATCAGGAGGCAAATACAGAGTCCAGGAACGAGCAGAGTTTGGCAACAGGATATCAGAAATAGCAAAGTACAGAATCAGAGTTCAGGAGGATTAGTCAGGCAACCAGAAGGTCATAACAAATAATACAGTTCAATATTCCTAACGCTAAGGTGTGGGCTTCGTGATCATCAACACCTTTGGAAACTATGCTAGAACACAGATACTGACAAGGTCTGAGTGCTACCATGTCGTGATCGCAACGCCAGACACCAGAGAAATGACCAGCACCCAGTATATATACATCAGCGCTTCCAGCGCCTCCCCTAAGTGCTGGACCAATGAAAAGTGGTGGAAATGTCAGCTGACCAGCTTGGTCAGCTGACCTTCTTCTGGCTGTCATATAAACTCTGCCTCTCAGCGTGCGCGCGCGTCATTCTGAACCTGTGTGGACTATCAGTCCCAGCCACACCAGTCACGCTTTGCAATGTCTCTGCTGGCCTGCACGCGGGGTGAGACGAACCGCTATCTGCACATGCGGTGGCCTCCCCGCGCCTGGTCAGACTGTCAGTAGCAGGCCTGTGCACGCAAACCGCCGCGTCAGATGCGGCAGTTTCTCCGCGTTCCGCTATGCCAGCCGCGGAAACAGCCGTCTCATCCTGCGTCCATGCGGCATTTTTTCCGCGTTTCTTCACACAACCCTATTGCTATTGTTCTCCTACTCACCCTGACCACTTTATTGAGGACTGGACTATTGTCCCTCCAACCCCCTCCATAGCAACAGAACACATCACTATCCTACAGGCTAGCCCCTGATCTTCCCTCCCCTGAGGTCCTGTGTCAGCTGAGTGCAGGTCAACCCTACCGTTCTCCTACTCACCACAACCACTACATTGTGTAATGCCCCATTGTCCCTCCACCCTCTCCATAGCAACAGAACACATTGCTATCCTACAGGCTAGCATCCCTTCTGTACAAAAAAGTTCCAATCCCAGTGTGCTGCAGAAATTGTACTTTAGGCTGGCGATAAAAATATAGATTTTGGCCAATTCATTCACTATCATCAAAACTGTTGCCCATCTTTTGTCAACAGGAGCATAACTAGAGGGGAGCAACCCCTTTGATCGCAGGGGGGCCCAGTGCTGTGGGGGCCCCAGCTACTAACCTTCCATTCCTCCGATACAGGGTCTATACTTCAGATCTGGTGTTTTTGTGGCTACACTTGTAATGGGTGTGAAGATCATGATAGTCACACTTGGTTTATGACCCTTCTGAGCTGGCCCCAAGGTCATGAAGGGCATCATTGGGAGGCAATGGCAGGGGTGTGAACATTGAGGGGGGGGGGGAGGGAGGCATTAAAGTTTTAGTGTGGTTTAGTCATGTGAGTGAGCTGAGGGATTGATGGCTAAGCAGCATATCAAGCAGAACGCCTGCAATTCAATTTGCTGAAATACATTAAGAATATGCCTGCTTTGTGGTGTAGGAATGAATCACAATCTAATTGATTTTTGATTTGAGAGGGATTTGATCAGCTTGGCGTATTAGGTTGAAATCAGCCTGTGTGTGGTTGACTTAAAAGACACACCTTAAACTCCATAGGTAACATTTGCTACAGTGAAAACCTGCAAACTCCATGTAGATTCATTAAGGAAACCCTTGCGAAGACCCCCTAACACTACTACTGCTTACTGAGCGCACCCTTAGAGGCTGCAGCCCAGAAGCGCTTTGAGTCCACCAGGAGAAAAGCGCGATATGAATGTTTGTTGAATGTGTTTTCAGGGCTGATTCTAGACTGTCTGGTCTATATACACACCCCATCATATTAATCCGGGAGAGATCACCGTGGCCAGTCAGAGGGGAAGCTATAGTTTGCGACCAATCAGGGGGCGGTGCTGGCACCAGACCAGCCAATCACAGCCATCCTCGGCTCCTGTTGCTAATTTTGATGGTCTTGCGGGCGGGACCACAGTGCCGTCATTGGGCCAATCACTGCACTCCATTGGTAGACGTGACCTAGCAGATGTCACTACTGCTGATCGAGTGCAGTGAGTGGCCCAATGATTACCGTAGCATGCCTCAATAAAAGGCATATATTGGAGGCATACAGGAAAAAAAGGGCGCCGGAGATTATTAACGTTTTACAAATGGCGCCCATAGATTTTTAATGTTTTATAACTGCGCTTGTGATGATTTAAGTTTAGAAAATGCGCCCATGACAAATAACGTTTATAAAAATACTAAACATATTTATCGTATTTAACTAAAACATTATTTAACATTTTTCTTATAAACGGTATTAACGCTTATCGTTTACACCCCGCACCCTTTTTTCCCCGACGCCCTTTTTTCATGTACGCGTGTTTACATGCATTTCTTCCCATCTATCACTTCCTAGACTATCTTCAACAGAATGGAGAATCCAGGGCACTGTCCCAGAGAAGCAGGCGTTTATGTGACAGCAAATAAAACTTACAGGTATATAGCCACACAGTCTGGTTGCAGGCAGCTGGGTGCTGGGGAAGACTGATGGCACTAGCAGCTGTTTCGAGTCTTGTGGAGCTTATTCACAGCTCAGTCTGGGGAACTGTTTCTGTATGTGCTGTGCCTATGCCCCTGTATTTATTTGCTTGTCAAATACACATCTGCTTCACTGGAAGCATGTCCGGGATCCTTTCTTCCACAGTAGTGAGTTCTCTATTCACTTTATATATGTCCTGGGCTGCAAATGTGTTCTAATGAGCATGGAACTGCCTGGCTGCATCTGCACACCCTCTGCTATTTTATTTCCTACACATGCTCATGAATTTTACTTCTTAGACTTTGCATGCTGTGTTTACTTGACCCGCTTCAAATGTGACTCCCAGGGGCTCAACTAAACTTAATAGGGCCCCCCTGCAAAAATGATAGCTTGGGGGCCCCTTGGTCCCCGAACCCCATGAGGATCACGTGATCGGGGGCAGGCGAATGGCAACAGAGCGTGTTCTGCTTTGAAGCAGCATCTGGAAGCAGGAAACATTAGACGATCCTGCTACTTCCTACTCTGCATACTGGGAGGAGTTGGCAGGGACAGTGTTTGTGAGCGAACTGGGAGTTTTTTTTTTGCTTATTGGCTGAACTTGCAGTTAGGAAGAGGGAGGAGGAGAGGCCCCCAAAGCCTCTGGGCCCCCCTGCGATGGCAGGGGTCGTTGTTACGCCCATGGAGACTCCCTACAAATGCCATTGCAAATGCAGGCACATTGGCAGGGATCGAGATTTCATGCAGAAATGGTTTGTGTTTGAACAGTGTGCTGGCACTCGCCTGGCCACCAGGGCCTATATTAAACAGCTAACACTCAGCTATGCCTTACCCCCACTTCCTACTAGACAAGTCAAAGTGAGGCGCTGGCATCCAAGTGACCAGGCGAGGGCCAGCGCCTAACTTTAACTTGTCTCGCAGAGAATGTGTGGGGGGTTCTTGTACAGTATTGCTAATGGTAAGCTGTTTAGTATAGGCACTAGGGAATTAACTTGAGTGTTTGCCTATAGTGCTAGAGCAGGGACTCCCAACCTGTGGGCCCTGACACATTTGTGTGTCGCTGGAACTCTGGGTATGTGTCGCTGCTTTGCCTCCCCATATTTGTCACTGCTCTGCCTACATGTCCGCTCTCAGTAGTGCCATTGTACTTACAATAGGTCTACAAAAAATGGCCGGAAGAGACAGCAGTTGTGGATGTATTTCCAGAGTATACGTTTTCTCCGCTGCATCACACAATGCACAGCTGCATGCATTTTTTTATGGACACTTTGCCATTCATCAATATTAATGACATCAGTGCCACCCCAGAAATATTGTGCGTTGTGCTAAAATGCAACTCAACACACAGCAGATGTAGTGTAAGGGACCATAAGAGAATGCTTACATTTTAACCCTCCTGGCGGTCAATTAAAACCGCCAGGGGGCAGCGCAGCACTATTTGTTAATTTTTTTTTGTTATCATGTAGCTAGCCTAGGAAGGTTAATACTTAATATTCTAAATAAATAACTGAGACATTTTAAAAGTTGCAATCCATTTTATTGGGCGTTTGCCCAAACATGTATGTATCCAAGCCATAACCAGGTTAACATAAGCATCCCCAAGCTCACTTTCCACCAGCTCGGTCATACACCATGTACCATATACCAGCTTTACCACCAAAAACACTGAACCACCCCCATCCTCCCAAATTATATGAAAGTCAATATCTCCCAAAAAGTTTGAGGGCACGCATCCGAGGAATCTCTGTGGCTCTTCATTATTCATCTTACCCCAGAAACAGCTTCTTAAAAATAGGTGAGTAATGATCTCCATGGTAATTCACCAGCAATATATGAAAAGGAGAGCCAGCACAAAGAAACCTATACATCCTTCTTAATCTGTTCTAAGCAGCAGGGAGAACAGTTCTACATGATAATAAGAACCTTCTTAAATCCTAGGTCATAGTAGCAATTTAGCATGAATTTCTAGAGCTGCACTACAGTTAAGAAAAGTGCAAATCCATCCCTAAACTGGCGCAGATTAAGAAGTGCTTGATAGCAGTTCTACAGGTGTAGAACTGCAGGCTAGACATGATTGCAGAGTGCAGGCTAGACATGATTTGTGTGGTGCTCCCCCCCCTGCTGAATTCCTCCTCAGAGCCTGCTGCTATCAATACAGCAGGTGTGTTGGTTACCTCAGCAACAGCAATTCCCCTCACACACTGCACTGTCTGAGAGACCTTCCTAGCTCCTCCTATTTTACAACAGTTTTAGAAGGAATCTGCACTATCTAATGATTTCTTAAGATGCCTGAGACAGTTCTGCATGGATTTCTAAAAACCTACCAATATTTTGTCTCGGACACACTTGATAAATCTGGCCCAGAGACGCCTCCCCCTCAGTCCTATCATGTCACTTAGAGGCAGAACTATAGAGAAAGCAGCTCATAGGCTGTAAGGCCCCATCTTCTCACTTCAGGGTCTGAATATACAGAGCAAGTGGTATTGTGTCCACACTTGTTATGGGTGGAGGAGTTATAGTGGCTGCACTTGTTATATGACTCTTGGCAAATGGGAACATAATCATGGGGGTCACCACAAAGGGAAAGGAGTGAACACTGGCATTCACTGAGTGGAGGGTCATCTATGATTCGTAGGTATACCTCTGATGTCACTTCTGCTACTTCTCCGCCTTGCTGATGACTTGCTTAGACCATTTTGGTTCTACCTACTAATTATTTTCCCCGGTACCCGCTTAGAGGGCCGGATTTCTGTGAGGGTCACAAAGGCCCGGGCCTTGGGTGGCTGCAGCCTAAGGGGGCATCTGGACATGAAATAGGGGTTGCTACATAATGCAAGACAAGGTTTCAAATGGAGAGCAACACATGAAAACAAAGGCTGATGGTCAAGGGATGTACATGAAAGAGATGGATGTTATACATGGGAGAGGGGCTGCACATGGAGTAAGAGGCGCGCTGCTGCACATAGAAGGGGAGCCCCAACATACTTGGCCTAGGGGCGAAAAAAGTATAAATCTGGCCTTGCTTACACACACCCCGACCACCAGCAATACAGAAATTAAATTCTTATCAAAAACCAAAGCAATAAAGCAAATATTGCAAACAGGCTGTTTTCTAATTGAACATTCTTCTTGGTACATGGGGGAAATCACGAAGAAATAGAGGCAGCAGGTTGCAAAGCCCTCAGTCTTCTCATTCTCAGCCCCGAGTGTGCTGAGTGACAGAATAACACTCTGTAATGCAGAAGGCAGATATTTAAATCATAACTCACTGGTTATATGTGCGTACATTTTATGTGAGGGCCGTCTCATACATGAGCACTCCGCGCCATTTCCCAGAAGGCCCTCTGCTAATTCCTTAATGCGCTGTTTCAACGCCTGAGTGTCTAATGCAGGCAGGAATCATGTAGAACAGAGTGTAATATTGTAGCAAATCTAATAGTAAGCAGAGCTGGTTCTATAGGTCCCCCTGAGTAAACACAAAGCATATTGATTTATTGTATGCATTAAAGGGACTCTGCCTTACAGTTACACACTCAAAACAGATTGAGAAAATAATAAAATAAGGCATAGGAAATTTCTTCAACAGCTATTGTATGTATTTTTCTCCCCATGTTTACTAGGACATCCTCGGGGCATTCTTCTCACATCTCTAAAACATAAGGGTAGGTTAACTGGCTTCCCTTAGAGATGAGTTTCAGCCATACTATCAGAAAAAACACATATATAAGTGGATAAATACTTGCTCTACATACATAACATATGTATTGCACTGTCCACGTTTTGATTTTAGTGATTTTTCTACAGTAAAAAAAGAGAAAATACTTCTTAGTATTTCCCATTTTAACTGTGGCTATTTTGAAGCCAATCCTGATGTAATTTCCTCCCTTACTCTCCTCTGCCTGATTGTGTATGCATTGCCCACCCTTCACTATAGAAAGTGCATTGTCTCAGCTTGAAAAATATTGGCCAGTCAGAGAAAAACAGAGGTGTGGGAGGGGAAAACAGGAGGGAAAGAGGCTTCAGTCAATCAGGCTGCATTAGTTAAGTCTGAGGGGAAATAGAGAAGCAAAAAACAACCCAACCCAGCATGCCCTGCAACTTCCTTTTTGTGTACCACATTTTGTGTATACCAAATAAGAGTCAGATAAACTGGGGAATGATCATTTATTAACAAGAAAAGTAATAGTGACTTTAACTTTTGGGTTGCCTAGTGAGCATCCTTATTACTTGTTTATCAGATAAAAATAAAGAATTGATTTTTGATTTTATGCCCGACAGTTACACTTTAAGGCTGCTTACACACCAAGACGTTACAGGCGCACGTTAGTGCGCCTGTAACGCTCCCCCAACGCACAGCAATGTAACACAAGTGGGCTGTTCACACAGCCCACGTTGCGTTACATGTAACGCTGCACGTTCTGCGCAAAGTGCAGCATGCTACGGCGTTGGAGCGGCTATAGCCGCGTTAGACTGTTTGCACATGCGCAGTGGGGGGCGAAGAGGAGGCGGGAAGAGCCAGCTACAGTAGCCGCGCACATGGCTACTTAATATTCACTGCACTGGCGGGCGCTGATTGGCCGGCGGGACCACGTGATGCGGAGTGTCTCGCTCCGCATCACGTGGTCCTGCTGGCCAATCAGCGCCACTCTGGGAGACATTATAGGAATCGAGCCGCCTAACGCGGCTCACTCTACCGTCGGCTCTTGCAGCACCATACATTGTGTTAGGTGCACGTTATGCGACCTTAACGTGGCACCTAATGCAACGTCTTGGTGTGCAAGAAGCCAAAAACTAGCCCCGAGAATGTTTTAGGGACATTAGACTGTAAGTTCCACTGAGCGACAGTTAAAGTGGACCTGAACTCTTGCACAGGACAGAAGGAAAACATAGAAAAATCCACTCTGTATGTATTTAGAGAGTTTAGCCTGTCTAATTCCCCCTTATCTGCGTCTAATCACAAGTTGTAATTGTATCTCTCCCCTGGGCCAGCTGACTGCCATGGTAGATAAGGCAGATAAGCTCATTTGAAAGCATGGTATGTTAACAATATGTCTACTTCCATGAAATTTATTTTAGGATTTATATCAGCTGTAACAATTTTTTGTTAAAGGTTATTACCGTATGCTGTTGCATATCTTTTAGAGCAGAGAGGAAGTTCTGAGTTCAGATCCGCTTTAAGTTGCCTGTTACAATTTTTAGTGAACGATTGTGTTTTCGATCTCACTATTCAGATCGTATTGTATGAAAGTAGAGAAGCTGGTAGGTCCAATACGTCCTGAGCGATCACATTATTGGTCATTTTCTTTAAGTGACAATGAAAGGAAAAAAGTACCCCGAATGGGTATTTATCCAGAAGCTAATCCCGTCCCCGTCCACCTTGCTGTTCCAGCACTGGGACCTAATGAAGCATGTTGACAATAGTTTGCCGATGAAACTCAGCCACTATCTCTAAGCCAGCAATATTTTGCTTTTGGATAGTGTGAAAAATGCATTGAAGCTCTATTCAGTTATTATCGATGTTTTCCTCCTCCTCTGGGAGAATTTCTCGCATTGTTTGTCAGTGAGCGGCATAACTATGGAGTTTGTTTTAAAAGCACACCTGAACTGAAAAGGATATGGTGGTTACTAAATTAAATTTCCTTTTAAACAATACAGAATGCCTGACAGTCATGCTGATCTCACACCTTAAACAAGCATGCAGATAATCCAGTCAGACTTCAGTCAGAAACACCGGATCTGCATGCTTGTCCAGAATCTATGACCAATGATAGGTATACATGATGCAATTTTCCATGAGATCGATGAGTTGAAATTATAATTTACCACAAGTCCGATCTGCTCCCGATTGATAATGGGATACATTTTGTGCAGTAGCAATCTGAAAATCAATCCTGTTATCACTCAGGAACAAGTAGATGTACAGAGGCGCCAAAAGGATAAAATATGCTAAAATGTTTAAAATATTCGGGTGGCGGCGGTGGACCGGCCACTCAGAAATAGACTCGATGCTGTCGCTTAAGATAAAGACAATTTATTCACATACTCCATGAACAGAACCGCAACGCGTTTCACGGGTATATTCCCGCTTCCTCAGGCAATAAACAGATAGGAGTACACAGTACAGTCGCCAGAGGCGCTATTCGTGACCTTGAGACTGTACTGTGTACTCCTATCTGTTTATTGCCTGAGGAAGCGGGAATATACCCGTGAAACGCGTTGTGGTTCTGTTCATGGAGTATGTGAATAAATTGTCTTTATCTTAAAGGGGAACTGAAGAGAAAGGTATATGGAGGCTGTCCTGTTTATTTCCTTTTAATCAATACCAGTTGCCTGGCAGCCCTGCTGGTCTATTTCTCTGCAGTAGTATCTGATTAAAACCAGAAACAAGCATGCAGCTAGTCTTGTCAGATCAGACTTATAAGTCTGAACCACTGAAACACCTGATATGCTGCATGCTTGCTCAGGGGCTATGGCTAATAGTATTAGAGGCAGAGGATCAGCAGGGCTGCCAGGCAACTGGTATTATCTAAAAGGAAATAAACATGGCAGCCTCCATATACCTCTTACTTCAGTTCCCCTTTAAGCGACAGCATCGAGTCTATTTCTGAGTGGCCGGTCCACCGCCGCCACCCGAATATTTTAAACATTTTAGCATATTTTATCCTTTTGGCGCCTCTGTACATCTACTTGTCAAGATATCCACCCTTGGTGGTTGGAAGGGTGACAAACCCTCCTTTCCTTCTTCAGAGAGAAACATCTTATCCTGAGTGGGGACAGGTCTAATCTCCCCACCTGCCTATATAGTGGTTGCCTAAACGGTAACCCATGTTTGTAAGTATAATACTTACTCCACACTAATTCTCCCTGATCCAATACATACTACACTATATTGGGCTCTCGGTTTCTCTGTTTTATCACTCAGGAACAGATCAGACATGTCAGAGATTATTGTTTTGACCTGTAAACCTGCAAGAAAATAGCATCATGTAGCATAAGCATAAGAAGAAGCATTTATGGTTATTGTGCCAATTAAATATTTTTCCAAATTTTTAAACTCCATTCCCAGCACATTTTATGCTTTGGATTGTAAATAACTTGGTTTAAGAGGGCTTTGGAAGACAAACAAATATTTTAATAAAATTTTGACTTGATAAGTAGAGATGGCCCGAATGGTTCGCCCGGTGGGTAGTTCGCGCTGTATCAGCTACCCGCACCCACGGCGGGTAGCGGGCACATAGCGCATTCGAACCGCCTCCTATACCTCGTCATTGGGCTAAATTTTGACCCTCTACATCACAGTCAGCAGACACATGGCAGCCAATCAGGCTGCACTCATCCACGGACTCCTGCCCTCCACCCCCCCCCCCCTCCTATAAAAAAGCTGCAGCATAGGCCATGTTCTCAGTCTGCTGATCTTGCTATAGTGAAAGGAAGGGAGAGACATTTGGAGATAGGGAAAGCGTTCGTTAGGCTGTTGTTAACTTGCTCCTTGCTCACAAGTTGTTGCTGAAAGCACCCCACCAAAGCTCTTTTGAGAGCTAATATTCTTCTGATCTGTTTTTGTGTGTGTGTGTGTGTGACCACAGACAGGCATAGATACAGCTCTGTCGCAACTGGGCCTAGTTGCTGACTGTACTGCACCAGGCCCAGCACACTCTGTATTACCATTGCATATCTTTTCACTGTATTTGTGATTTAACTTACTAAAGCATAGCTGTCTTTGTGGGTGACTCTGCATAGATCGAGCACACAGACAGTTGCCAGCCAGGCTAGCTAGGATTTGTAGTGCCACACTGGCAGCACACTGTATTACTATACCATTGCATATCTTTTCACTATATTTGTGATTTAACTTACTAAAGCATAGTTGTCTTTGTGGGTGACACTGCATGCAGCCCACAGAGAGACAGGGACAGTTAACTAGACTGCTCTTTATTGCGTGTGTGTGTGTGTGTGTGTGTGTGTGTGTGTGTGTGTGTGTGTGTGTGTGTGTGTGTGTGTGCATGTGTGTGTGTGTGACAGCACACTGTCTATCCTCATATGCTGTCCTCAACTTCCAACTGTATCTGTTATTGATATCTGTGTGTGTTACACACTGCATACAGGCCACAGTCAGTTGCTGGCCCTTATAGTTCTACTATACCAGAGGGCCCAACCGTCCCGATCTCGTCGGGACTGTCACGATTTGGGGGGGCTCTTCCGCTATCATGGTATGAGCCCCCCAAGTCCCGGGCGGCAGTGGGCAGCAGTAAAAAAAAATGATCGAGGCTCCAGCCGCGCCTAAGTGGTGTGCGGGATGCGGCCATAGCATTACTACCTCCCTCCCTCCTTCCCTTGAGATCTGCCCCCCTGTGTCCCCCGTTAGCAGAGTGCGCAGCGAGTGGGCTGTCATCTTACCTGCGTCCATGCACGCGTACCGATGTCCGGCTTCACTCTGCTTCCTGTGACGTCACAGGAAGCAGGAAGCTGGATGAAGACACGGTACTCGTGCATGGATGCAGGTAAGATGACAGCCCGCTCCGCTCGCTGTGCACTCTGCTTTATAGTGGCATGATGTACTATTTACTACAGATCGTCATGTAGTGTATGCGACCTTATGGCCGCATTCCATTAGCGTCATTGTTAATGATGGTGCATTCTTTTCTGTATGACATTTTTGCGTTGTTTTTTTTTTTTATAAATTAACTTTATTTAAAATTACAACAAATGAAAACGATAAAAGTAACTATATAAAATGGGTACTGTACAATTAATAAACATTAATGTCTTTGTGCAGCCATGGCCTCTAGCTGCTGCTGAATGTCCTGAAGGCAGACCATAGTGCCTTTTAACATGTCCACCACAAATTTAAATTGGACTTCTGTGTTCGAAGTGACATCTGTGAAAAAAGTAAATAGTAATCAATGTACATTATATATGGTTTGTGCGCACACAGTTATTGTCATATGTTGTTATCAATGATTTATTGCCTAGGGAACTTACCAGACAATTGTTCATCCATGTGTTGCTGTAATTGGCCGACAATATTGTTGCCAATCGTTGTCTGTGTTAATGGCTGCTGTGTTTCCATCACCTGTGGTTGTCCTATGTGTGACTGATCGGCTGTTTCCTCTTCGTTGTGTTGGGTGTTGCTTCCATCTTGTATGTGCTCGCTTTCGGCCTCATTGTCTGTGTTGTTTGGAGACACTTCCCATGTGAAAGTGCTGTCCGGTGTATCGATCTCGCAAGAATAATCATTTGCAGATGTCATAGGCATCAGTGGTATGGGCGAAAAGCAAATGGTACTTTCTCCTTCTGAACCTGTGTCCTCAATTTGTGGTGGTGGTGTGTTTGCCATTTCCGGAGTATGGGGTGTGGATGTGCCTTGGTCTATAACTCCGAGTTTGCTTCGGTGTTCTTCTCTGATTTCTGAAATATAAACACATACAATGGTCAAAAAATCTGCTATAATGTATAAGCTACTTGGGTCAACTTCTGTGCATGTATTGTGTAAGTGCGCATCACCTACCTTCTTCCACTTCTTTTTTTTTCTCAATCAGCCACTCTCCCTCGCGCCTTTTCATGTCGATCCACCTCTATTTAATGGTTGTAATGGGGTGGTATTTTTTGTTGGTCTGCAGGAAATGGTCCTGTATGATCAGCAATGCAATATATGCTGCTTTTGGAATCGTGTCCGCACGATGCCGCAGTTGTGGCGCAGCATCGTCTGTATAGGGTATAAAAAAGTTAAACACCATCAGTCAACATGTCCGCCTTTACATAATCTTCATATGTACTATAATTATATATCTAACATTACTAAGATGCTTGTAATGAAAACACTTGGATGCATAGTATATTAGTGTTGTGTGTGAAGCGTCATTATAGTCATACCTTAGCTAAGAATTCCTTCTCCTGTTCGGAGAATTTTGCCTTCGGCATTTTGCTGCTGGCTGCGCCTTCCCCGTCTGTACTCTCCCACAGGAAGTGTGCACTTCAGATACAGTTGACTTGGATTGTGGGTGCTTTCCATAGAATTGTGGGTATTTTACATCACATGATGTGTGCTATTGGTAGCGCTGTATGCCACTATATAGTGGCATTGTTGTCATTAAAGTGAAATCGTAACAGTATATCGTATTGACCTACATATATGTTACTCGTTATGCCAATTTATTGTTGTAACTATATAGAAAGTTGTTTTCTTTTAGCTTTTTGGTCATTTATTTTACATGTCACTAATGATTGCACCACCATATTTCATTACAGTTTGGGACATAAGAGAATGATGGCGTTCACTACGTGATAACTATAAAACTTGAAAAACAGAAGGCATCTGAACGTAGTGGTGCAGGAACATCCAGCACAAACACATATTGCCACTCTATGAATTTAGAATTCTTACGGCCATGCTTCGAAGGGAGAGAGTAAGTATTTTTCATGGGCGACTTGCATTAAATGCACAAATTTATATTTCACATGATTAGTATTTAATGTATTGTCTATTTTTCAGGACTGAGGATAGTATTTTCCCTGAAAAAAACACACCTGAAAACAATGCTGACATCAGGTGTCATACAACGGATTTGGATATGTGTCAGGAAACACAACAATCAGATAACACAACATCGAATACTACCGAACAACCATCACATCATAAACGATATAGTAGGGAAACTACTTCTGCTATGCGACAAATGGATCTTAGTATGATGTCTGCATTTGAAGAACTTATAAATCGATGGAAGCAAAGTCAAAGCCAGATGACACCAACACAAAAAATTTGTAATGGATTACTTCCATTTCTGGATGGAGTTCAAGAACACCTTTTGCCATATGTAACTAAAGACATTATTGATGTCATTATATCATATCAAAACAAACAAAACAACACAGATAACCAACAGCATTGGTCCCAAAACATTGCAAACTATGATAGCACAATGGCTTCCTCTCACCCTCAACACCATTCCTCTCAACCTCAACAACATTCCTCTCAACCTCAACAACATTCCTCTCAACCTGAACAACATTCCTCTCAACCTCAACAACATTCATCTCAACCTCCACTGATTTCTACTCAAGTGCACAGCTCTTCATACCCAGCACCAACATCTACTTACCATGCACCAGTACCGATGCATACAACAACAATGTGTAATTACAGACCACAAACACTAACAATTAAACACACGCTATGGCCCACCCATTCCTGCATCAAATGATGAAAACACAACAGACCAACACACACTTATTCAACACACATACAGTGAAATACATCCACAAACAACAAATACACAGTACACTCAACCAATCACATACCACAAAGATTGTGAGGCCCAACATGCTAAATTTTGGTCATCAACATAGAATCTACTGAAATGTGATGTGCGATATGTTGTGTTCCAACAATAAACAACAAATGTATGTATTAAATTTAATTTACTTTGTGTATGACAATGTAATATCTGATGAATATAATACATGATTTCGATTAACTAAGTAAAAAGTTTACTTTTATTACATTAATGTAAACATACAATAAACATTGCAGTTATGTATGTGATGTAACATCATTGTCATTGTAATGATTTCCTTTATTGTTAGTAGACACATTGTACTGATTAAGCCATAAACAAACAATGTTATTATAGGTTTTTAACCTTGGCGGAATGGTTGGTTTTCACAAAACCGGAAATTAAAATCGGTTTGCACTGCAATGGGAGTAACTAACGCTTTGCGTTACACAACTGCATTGGTACATACAACTCAGTAGATATCTACTGGGCGGAAAAGGATTCTGCACATGTAAACCCATAGCCTTTCCCAATATGAAAAAAAACAAACAAACATTGCTTAAACATGCAATGAGAGATTGTTAGTCCCACATACTGTATGCAAAGGAATGTGGTTAAGTCCCTCTGCCAACGACAAGGCCAATCTCATAGAGGGGACCCTACACTAACCAAAGATACATGATAAAAAAAAAATTTGAGTTATAAATTCGGCTGCCACACCACTCTCCCAGTATTCAAAAAATAATGTGTCAAGGCATTGCGAACACCTAGGGAATCAAGGTCTCCCCTAGGTGGATTGTGCACCATACCACGCATCATAGACCGATCAGGTTCATCAGGCCTAGCTCCTTCGTGGTGTCTAACAAAATTATGCAACACACAAGCTGCCTTAACCACAGCCACAGCATTGTGCAAACTTGGTATGGGAAAAAACAAAGGCATCACTGGAACTACCATAAGATCCCACATCAACATAAATGAAATTTGAGTTGCTATCTGCAATTGCCATCAAAACTATAGAATAATACTTCTTATAGTTATAAAAACGACTGCCACTATGTGGAGGCATAACAAGCCGAACATGCTTGCCATCTATGGCACCTAAACAATTTGGAAACTTTGCATTCTGCCAAAAAGCCTCAGCTATCTCCTCCCACTTGGCACGGTCTGGAAGCTGTAAAAAAGAAGGTGCAAGACGCAGCCATATTGCTTGGCAGGTATCTCTTACTATGTAAGAGATGGTCGACTTACCTAGCCGAAAACTATAATGCAATGAAGCAAAGGATTGTCCTGTAGCAAGATATCTAAAATAAAAAATAAAAAAAATTACAAAACCACAAAACAAAACACAAAAAAAACACATATAACCGTACATACCGCAAAGTTAACAACAGCTTTTCCTCAGCTGATATCACAGATCGAAAATTAATGGGACGCTTTTCAAGATCTGCACCAACTATACCCAAAAATTTATTAAAGCTAAAACAACAACAACAAAAAAAAACATTTGTACTTGAAACAAAAACATAACTCATAAATCACAAACATTATAAATAAACTTTTTACCTCTCAACTGACATCCTGGTGTAATTGTAAAACTTTTCAGGATGAGCTAATAAATCAGGAAACAAAGATCCATAATGCCCCCTCTCTGGAAGCACAGTAAGAAGGGGATGCACCCAGTATCTTCTTCGCCTCCTACGGCGACGCCGCAAAAGGTGCATAAAAAATAACAATGCACCGCCACCAAACACCAACTCCTCATCCTCCATGACGATCACAGGCCTTCAAAACCAATAACTAATTACATTTTTAAAAAACCTATTTATAGTCAGTAATGTGCGACTTTAAAGACGCACGCAAATGACGTCAACAGTTATAACGCAACGTGTCAACAACGTGAACTACTGTGAATCCAAGTGCGCTGCGTTACAATTCACGTTGCTACCTTAACGTCGCATAGTAACGCAACGTCCCACTGTGAACCTAGCCTAATACATTTGTAATGTTGCAATTTTTTTGTGTAATTTTTTGATAATTCCATGCTTATTTTAGTGGTTAATAATAATAGTGACGAGCACACATTTCGCAAACTTGTAATTTCGTATCGTAATTCGCAGTTACAATGTAAAATCACAATGCAAAATTCCAGGTAAAATTGTAATTAATTTTGTTTATTAGCGTAATCAGGAACTGTAAATTTGCAATTTCGCATCATTTTTGTGTCATTTTGTGCCAACTGTAGCGCTTAATATCAAAGCTCTATACAGGCTATTGTCACAAAAATTGCTACGTATGTTAAGAAGGGTGGGAATCAGGTAAACAGTATTTTTTTTCAAAAAGACCTTGTAGTTTTTGAGAAATTTGATTTTAAAAATGTAAAGGAAATATGTTTTTCAAACTAAGTTTAAAAAAACATTTTTCCTTTGCATGTTTAACCTATTTTGGTTCCTGGACGTAGTTTCTACGCGCAGAAACCATGCGCGCTACCGCGTGCTCCCGCGGCCGATCGCGCGCGTGCACGCGCACTCCCGGCCGCGGATTCGGTAGCCAGGGAATCAATGTATCGGGCTACTGTGCCCGATCATTGATTCCTCTCCCCCGCTGAAAAAGCGACAGCTTCTCTCAGAAGCTGCGCCTTTTCTGGCCGTTCCCTTCCCGATGCGTCACTGTAAGCGTATGTTACGCTTAGAGTGACGTCATGTAAACAAACTCATAGCCGCCATCTTGTGGCCAAAAAGTAATACCACACCTGTAAAAAAAATTTTTTTTAAATTAACACACATTTACATTATAAATCTATTGTTTACCTCCCACCCTCCCAAAACTACCCAAATAAAATGTTTACAATAAAAAAAACAAAACATTACAATAAAAAAAAAATGTAAATATTTACCTAAGGGTCTAAACTTTTTAAATATCAATGTAAAGATGAAATATTTCTATATTTTTTTTATTTTAAACTTGTAAATAGTGATAGATGCAAAACGGAAAAAATGCACCTTTATTTCCAAATAAAATATTGTCGCCATACATTGTGATAGGGACATAATTTTAACAGTGTTATAACCGGGACATATGGGCAAATACAATACGTGAGTTTTAATTATGGAGGCATGTATTATTTTAAAACTATAATGGCTGAAAACTGAGAAATAATGAATTTTTTCCGTTTTTTCTTATTCTTCCTGTTAAAATGCATTTACAGTAAAGTGGCTCTTAGCAAAATGTACCCCCCAAAGAAAGCCTAATTGGTGGCGGAAAAAACAAGATATAGATCAGTGCATTGTGATAAGTAGTGATAAAGTTATAGGCTAATGAATGGGAGGTGAACATTTATCACGTGAAAACGACGGAACCTGAATGAGTTAAAATCACTTTTCTCGAAAACTAAAAGGTCTTCTTGAAAAATTATTTTTTGCCTTGTGACCACCCAGCTCCTTAACATGGGTAGCAATTTTGGTGATGATAGCCTGAATGGAGTCTTTGCTATTAAACGCTAAATTTGGTATGAAATGACGTAAAAAGTATGCAAAGTTGCGAAATTAGAGTTCCTAATTATGTTTACAAATGAAATTAGTTATGATTTTACCTAAAATTTTGCATTACAATTTTGCATCGTAATTACGAATTACTATACGAAATTAC
Organism: Hyperolius riggenbachi; assembly: GCF_040937935.1. Lineage (NCBI taxonomy): Eukaryota > Metazoa > Chordata > Amphibia > Anura > Hyperoliidae > Hyperolius > Hyperolius riggenbachi. The sequence goes on from NC_090654.1 coordinate 79,915,779, forward strand.
AATTATGCGAAATTTGTGCTCATCACTAGTATTAACCACTATAGTAAGCATGGAATCACATAAAATTATACAAAAATTTGCAAAATTACAAATGGATTCCACAAAATCAGTTAAATGTCCAAATCGTAATTACGTATGGTTGTAATTGCAAAAATTTACATTAAATTTCACGTACTCGTAATTACTAGATTATGATCATCACTAACCACAACTCAAATCACATATGTGGTTGATTATCACCACTAAAAGTGCATAATTACAGCAGAAGTAGAAGGTGAGGACTCTTTTTCCGAGGTCCATTTGAGGCCACAATCTCCTGTTGCTATGCCTTTGTTTCCTATAATGATGAAAGTGAGGGAACAGAAAGGATTCACTTTCAAACAATCTTCTTGCACATGAAGATGGTGGAGAAGGATGTGATGAGAGTGTCATTTAATTGTCTAAAAAAACAGATAAGTCAGAGACACTAAACTAACAATAACGATACCCAGTACATGGAGGCTGCTTTGTGGTTTATAGATAGGCTGAGCTCATAGAAGAATTGTCACCTTGACTGTCGGGGAGAAGGTAATGATCCTTCAAAGATTGCAGACATTGCAGCAATTTTCCAGCATCTTCCTCGTGAATAGACAGACTGCATTTTTAGGTTTATTGGTTCGTTTGGGGCATCTGAAATTGCCAATATCCCGAGCACTCACAAATCCAGCCCTGATGAGCTTCTGCTTAGCACGATACATTTGTTTAACGATCTCAGAAGTAATAAGACTGTTGATTTTTCACAGGACCAGAAAACGGAGGAACAGATGTGCTGCATGTGGGTGACTGTGTAGAGAACCAGAGAAATAAGAGAGAGAGAGAGTGAAGAGAGAGATAGAGAGAGAAGAGAGAGAGAGAGAGGAGAGAGAGAGAGATAAGAGAGAGAGATAAGAGAGAGAGAGAGAGAGAGAGAGAGAGAGAAAGGAAAGAAAAATAAAGAAATGAGAAAGAGACAGAAAGCAAGGGAGATAAAATCAGAAGGAGAGAAAAGAGAGATAGGTGATAATCAATGCTGGATTTATACATTTTGTGCCCCTAGGCCAAGTTTTTTGTGGCTCTCCTTGCATGTGCATCACCCCCCATCCTATCCCAAGGCCGCAAAGACTATGGCCTAGAGCACCAGGAAGCAAGGGGCGGGAAGTGGGCTGTCACACACAGGAAGTTAAACTGCCAAACATGTAAGCCACAGTAATCACAGACCCGGTACGAGGTCCCCCTGCTGCCACAGGGCAGCAGTCGAGCACAGCACAGTATGGGGAATCACAGGACAGGGGAGCAAAGGATGAGGGTGCTCAAGACCAGGGGAGACACAGTTGGTGGGGTGGGGTTGACAGTGGGCCTTTGGCGTTAAAATGTACAAATCCGTTCCTGCTGTAATCTCTGGCTATTAATTAGTAAACATATTTCTCATGCTTTGTGATGATAACTTTACTGAGTACTTTCATAGTAAAGGATAAACTTACCCACCAGTGAGGAGTAAGCAGGCGAGATGGTGAAGAAGTTGATAAACATCCTAACGTACGAAATGGTAAAAATTGACAGCTTTGTCTTCTTCTGCACCTCTGCTTGGCATTTTGTTTCTACAAAAAAAATAACTTTTATAAACACTGAAATAAATGTGTGCAGACTGAAATATTTCAGGCAGTCCTTTGGTTAGAGAGAGAGAACTGTCAAATTTAGATAAACTTTAAGATTGAAACACAAAGACGGTAGAGCGTGGGTAGTGTCTCTTTGTCAGAAATAGAAGCCTTGCAAGAAATCTGAAGATTTTACTTGATTATTTGTCGGTAAATAATCTGTTTTAAAGAGAAACTGAATGCAAGTACTTTGTTTCTTTATTTTAACTGTCTGGAATCTCTCAGCTTGCTATTATTTGTGTATTCTGTGTCACAAATGAAGTGTCTGACATGCATGCTTCAGTGTTGCATGGTGTCTAAATACTCCTGTCTCAATTCCATAAGCAGCAAATTTGGACTAATAGACGCACCCGCCCCTAATGCAAATATCAGCTATTAGACGCCCCAAGCAGAAATTTGGGTACACAATAATTATCGTTTTGAAAATTACAACCTTATAGTTTTGTTTTTTGTTTTTTTTTTTTAGTTCTGAAAATTAGAATGTTACAGTTTTTTACATTTTTAATGTTTTGTATTTACAAATTATTTATTTTTGAAAATTAGTGTTTTGAAATTTATCGTTCTGAATATTATAAGGTTAGTAAGAGGGGTTTTAGGGTTAGGCATTAGGAAGGGGGAGTTTAGTGTTAGGTGTAAAGAAGGGGGCTTTAAGGGTTAGGTGTTAGAAAGGGGGGTTTTAGGATTAGACTATAGGAAGGGGGAGGGGGAGTTTAGGATTAGGTGTCTGGATGGGGGTTTTAGGGATAGGCTACAGAAAGGGGGGTTTTAAGGTTAGGCTAACAAGTCCATCACCATAGTTCCACACATGTACTATTAAAAAGATCTGTTATTGCAATTCGACCTTATGTATGAATCTTTTTCTTCACCTCAATCTTGGTTATTGTGTGGACTGATTATTCGTAAAAACTTTTCCTCAAATAAAAACAGAGGGACACAGTATAGTGTAATATTGCCAGTTATTTTATCACCAGATGTGTCATCCTTGCCTGTGATCACCCTTTTGCATGCATACACTCCCTCACACAAACCAATTAAATAGCGCCCACCAATTTCTGCGGCTGACCACATTACAGACCAGCAAAACTCACTTCGCTTTGGGGTGTCTTCCCCTTTTAAATCAGATCTTCCTCAATGGCATCGCATGTAAAATGAAGGAATAGTACATAGCGTAATACTGCACATACATCCTCAATTCATCATGTGCTCATCACGCATGCACATCCCGTGAGTGGTAACTTTCACCTTCACTTCTACCACCACATTAACATGAAGCTGCTCACCAGATTCCTAGACTGACCCCTAACAGACCATCTGACTTGCTTATGCCCCAATACGGGCAAATCCTCAGTGGGCAGTATTCATCATCACCGCTTCATCTCCTCAAAATAAACTCTGAGACTGGTTTAACACAGGAAACCAGCGTCTGCAATGCTTTGCATCGTGCCCGATGCACCGCATCGCACAGTCAAAAACTGGCCACCGGCCAAGCAGGAAGTGACATGTACATGACACATGCTTGCCATCACTTCCTGCTTCGGGTATGCGGAAGTATAAATGCACTTGCGTGCATGCATGCCGCAAATTCGCGTCGGTAATCTTTTACCATCCACGTGTCGCCATAGACTAACATGACTTCCGGGCTGGCGCAGATTGCTGCAACTCGATGCAGCGCTGCAGCGTTAACATAGTTCTTGACCTGCGTCAGGGATGTGGCAAAACCGTCACTTCCGTTGCGTCCCAGTATGAAAGTCTCCAGTCCCAGTCCCAGTATGAAAGTCTCCATTGCACGGCGGTGGGGTGCGATAAAAATACTGCACCAGCTTGGTGTGAAAGGGCCCAGAAGTATACTACCATAGTGTAACTCTAGGATGATGGACTTTTAGTTCTTATACTTTTTCTATGTCATCACTGGTTTCTGTTAAGTGCTCGACTGCTGCATTAACAACTGTTTAGGATTGTTAGAGAAGCCATCCAGAAATTAGAAGTGGTTTGATAAGTATAGTGTTAGGTGGTGGAGTGAATTGCTTTGCTTACAATTTAATGATCTCTGTGGAATGTTTGGTTAGTGAGAATTCTGCAGCTAGTATCAAATATACCTGGACTCCCATTAAGGGCGCTTTTAGGCATAGGCAGTACAGGCCATTGCCTGGAGTGCCATTGGTCCTGGGGGTGCCATGTTGATGGATTAAACCCCGGCCCCAGACTAAGCCCCGCCCCCGGACTAAGCCCTGTCCCCGTGGGTGTTCTATTACATGCTTCTGCTGCATCTGCTTAGCAGTAACAATGCATCTGCTTAGCAGTAACAAAGTAGCGAGCAGAAAAAAGTTAATATACGCTCGACCCCCTCTAAATCATACCAGTCGGTGCAGGATCTGGTGAGCCAGGCCAATCCACATAAGTAAGCAAGGAAGGATCCGCAAACCAGACATCTGCTACAGTGGGCTCAGACCCCTGCGGCTTCCCAACCTGCAACTACTGTCATTGTCACAAAAGGTGTACTTCAGTTTTTTCGTTCACAACTAATAGTAGCTTTCCTATTAAAGGGGCACGATGCAAAAAATTGTAAAGTTTAAAGTATGCGCAAACATATACAAATAAGAAGTACGTTTTTTCCAGAGTAAAATGAGTCATGAATTACCTTTCTCCTATGTTGCTGTCACTTACAGTAGCAAGTAGAAATGTGACAGAAGTGACAGGTTTTGGACTAGTCCATCTCTTCTAGTGGGATTCTCAGGGATTTATTTATTTTCAAAAGCACTTAGTGAATAGCAGTTGCTCTGCCCAACTGCCAAAAAACTGTGTGGTGAGCAGGGAAGCTGGCCAGCATCATTGTTTAAATGCTTTTTAGGTAATATCTTTATAAACAATAAAAGCCTTGCTGAGAATCCCCTATGAAGAGATGGACTAGTCTAGTCCAAAACCTGTCGCTTCTGTCAGATTTCTACTACCTACTGTAAGTGACAGCAACATAGGAGAAAAGTTATTTATGGCTCATTATACTCTGGAAAAAACGTACTTCTTATTTGTCTATGTTTGCACATATTTTAAATTTAAAAATTTTTCACCATAGTTCCCCTTTAAACAAATGTAAACTGCAATACTAAGTACACTGTTTATGCGATCTCATGCACATCTTGTCGTATTCAATATGTGGGGTGTACCACCTGTAATTTAACCACTTCAGCAGTGTTGTTCACCTTATGCATCTGAGCAACTTTCACCTCCCATTAATTTGCCAATAACTTTATAACTACTTATCACAATTCATTGATCTATATCTTGTTTTTTCCGCCACTAATTAGGCTTTCTTTGGGTGGTACATTTTGCTTAGAATTATTTCTTTCTAAATCCATTTTAACAGGAAGATTAAGAAAGAAATGGAAAAAAAATATTATTTCTCAGATTTTGGCCATTATAGTTTGAAATTAATACATGCTACCGTAATTAAAACTCATGTATTTTATTTTCCCATTTACAAGCTTATAATTTTTTAAAAAATATAATAATATACTCTCTTGACATGCATATTTAAAAAGTTCAGACCCGTAGGTATCTATTTCTGTCGTTTTTTTTTTTTATTTGTAATTTTTTTTTTTTTATTAAAAAATGTATTTGGGTAATTTTTGGTGTGGGAAGTAAACTAATTTTAAATGTAATATAATGTAATTATTTAATAAAAAATGTATGTGGGTGCAGTTTACTATTTGGCAACAAGATGGCCACAGTCAAAAAGTCCTGGAAGCGAACGATCTTGCCTCCAGGAACTAGAAAGAGGACGGGAAACTTTTTTTTTTGCAGGAAGACAGCCTCTGATAAGAGAACGTCGGTTTTTCTGCGGGGGACTTAGATCAATGAATGGGAAGTACAGTACAGACCAAAAGTTTGGGCACACCTTCTCATTCAAAGAGTTTTCTTTATTTTCATGACTATGAACATTGTACATTCACACTGAAGGCATCCAAACTATGAATAAACACATGTGGAAGTACAGTACATAACCAAAAAGTGTGAAACAACTGAAAATATGTCATATTCTAGGTTCTTCAAAGTAGCCACCTTTTGCTTTGATCACTGCTTTGTACACTCTTGGCATTCTCTTGATGAGCTTCAAGAGGTAGTCACCTGAAATGGTTTTCACTTCACAGGTGTGCCCTGTCAGGTTTAATAAGTGGGATTTCTTGCCTTATAAATGGGGTTGGGACCATTAGTTGCGTTGTGGAAAAGTCAGGTGGATACACAGCTGATAGACCTACTGAATAGATTGTTAGAATTTGTATTATGGCAAGAAAAAAGCAGCTAAGTAAAGAAAAACGAGTGGCCATCATTACTTTAAGAAATGAAGGTCAGTCAGTCCGAAAAACTGGGAAATTTTTGAAAGTGTCCCCAAGTGCAGTCTCAAAAACCATCAAAATCTACAAAGAAACTGGCTCACATGCGGACCGCCCCAGGAAAGGAAGACCAAGAGTCACCTCTGCTGCAAAGGATAAGTTCATCCAAGTAACCAGCCTCAGAAATCGCAGGCTAACAGCAGCTCAGATTAGAGACCAGGTCAATGCCACACAGAGTTCAAGCAGCAGACACATCTCTAGAACGGGAACAGGAAAAAAGGGCGCAGGCAGCTAGTGGACAAAAAGGGCGCAGCCATTCACTCCTATAATAAATAACGTTTAATGGGCGCCGAGCAGGAAAAAAGGGCGCCGGAGATAAATAACGTTTTATAAACGGCGCCTAGAGCTGTTTAATGTTTTATAACTGTGCTTGTGATGATTTACGTTTAGAAAATGCACCAGTGACAAATAACGTTTATAAAAATACTAAACATATTTATCCTATTTAACTAAAACGTTATTTAAAGTTTTATCCCTTACTGTTTGTAAAACATTATTATTCACAAAATAAAGCAATCAATACGTAACGTAAATTGTAATATATTTTTTTACAGTCACTATTTGTAAAACATTATTATCCACATAATAAAGCGAACACTAAGGGGGGTGGTTAAGGTTAGGCACCACCAGGGGGGTCTTAGGGTTAGGCACCACCAGGGGGGTCTTAGGTTTAGGCACCACCAGGGGGGTCTTAGGTTTAGGCACCACCAGGGGGGATCTTAGGTATGGCACCACCAGGGGGGTCTTAGGTTTAGGCACCACCAGGGGGGTCTTAGGTTTAGGCACCACCAGGGGAGTCTTAGGTTTAGGCACCACCAGGGGGTCTTAGGTTTAGGCACCACAAGGGGGGTCTTAGGTTTAGGCACCACCAGGGGGGTCTTAGGTTTAGGCACCACCAGAGGGGTCTTAGGTTTAGACACCACCAGGGGGTCTTAGGGTTAGGCACCACCAGGGGGGTCTAGGGGTTAGGGGTAGGTACAGGGATGGTTCTGTGTGAGAGTAGGGTTAGGTATAGTTTTAGTAACATTTTAGTAATACTTAATAATGTTTTACAGCACTTATTACAAACGTAGTTATATTTATATCACCGTTATAAACAATATTTTCAGATTTTATTATAAGAAGAAACCATAAATAAAGGTTAATCACAATAATATACAATTATAACGATTAAACATATATTAGAGTTTTTTTAATAAACTTTATTTTAAGTTTCACGTTTGAAACAGAGAATATTAACGTTTTTACTATTGCCGATTTCATACACATTATTTAATGATTTATACATTTGTAAAACATTATTTGTACACTAAATACAAAACAATATTATCGTTTACACCCCGCGCCCTTTTTTCCCGACGCCCTTTTTGTACGTATGCCTCTAGAACAACTGTTAAGAGGAGACAGTGTGAATCAGGCCTTCATGGTAGAATATCTGCTTGGAAACCACTGCTAAGGACAGGCAACAAGCAGAAGAGACTTGTTTGGGCTAAAGAACAAGCAATGGACATTAGAACAGTGGAAATCTGTGCTTTGGTCTGATGAGTCCAAATTTGAGATCTTTGGTTCCAACCACTGTGTCTTTGTGCGACGCAGAAAAGTGAACGGATGGACTCTACATGCCTGGTTCCCACCATGAAGCATGGAGGAGGTGTGATGGTGTGGGGGTGCTTTGCTGGTGACACGGTTGGGGATTTATTCAAAATTGAAGGCCTACTGAACCAGCATGGCTACCACAGCATCTTGCAGTGGCATGCTATTTCATCCGGTTTGCGTTTAGTTGGACCATCATTTATCATTTATTTTTCAACAGGACAATGGACCTCCAGGCTGTGTAAGGGTTATTTGACCAGGAAGGAGAGTGATGGGGTGCTGCGCCAGATGACTTGGCCTCCACAGTCACCAGACCTGAACCCGATTAAGATGGTTTGGGGTGAGCTGGACCGCAGAGTGGAGGCAAAAGGGCCAACAAGTGCTAAGCATCTCTGGGAACTCCTTCAAGACTGTTGGAAGACCATTTCAGGTGACTACCTCTTGAAGCTCATCAGGAGAATGCCAAGAGTGTGCAAAGCAGTAATCAAAGCAAAAGGTGGCTACTTTGAAGAACCTAGAATATGACATATTTTCAGTTGTTTCACACTTTTTGGTTATGTACTATGCTTCCACATGTGTTAATTCATAGTTTGGATGCCTTAAGTGTGAATGTACAATGTTCATAGTCATGAAAATAAAGAAAACTATTTGAATGAGGTGTGTCCAAACTTTTGGTCTGTATTGTATATTCCCACCATTCATTGATCGGGCGCCTAACGGAAGGCAGCGGGAGCGAGCGCGGGAGCACACAAGATCGCGTGCCTCGGGCAGCAGGAGCTGCACAGTCTATCTGGACAGATATATCTGCCCAGATAGACTTAAGTGGTGAAGAGCTTGCATGGCTGAACACTACTGAGGCACCTATTGGAAGACTTTTCGTAAATCAGTAGTCTCTAAACATTTTGAAACTGCACATAAAGTGGACCTATCCTCTTTTAGCTTCCAAGGGGTAGAGCGAGTATGTTTCCCAACGAGAGGGGGGATATACAGAGGTTACTTTTGAAATGTGAGGCCTATTGAATTCATAAAATGGGTACTCGCACCCCTCAGGGCCTAAGTACACTGTGGAACCTAAGCCTTGTACATTTTTGCTTTTGAATTGTTTCCTCCTTCTATGCATTTACATTTTTGGTCAGTTTATATGCAACAATACTTTTTTCCTAGTAGTGACTTTTTTTACATCACTTTTAATATTCATTGCTGATATTATTACATATTTGTGTACATTTACAAGCTGTTTTATATGCTATTCAACTTTGGTGTGTGTAATGTCTCTTTAATGAGCTGGTTGTTTGAGGTATAGGGCGGAGTCATATCTCCCCCCACCTACATATAGTCCCTCCTGAACAGGCTCACTTTAACTATGACTAAGGGCAGATTGTAGGCCCAACAAGTGTCAGTTGATCTTGTGGTTATATTGCACTTGTCATGTGGATTTTCAAATAAAGAACACCAGCTTTTTCCATCAACCTCTGTCTGGTTTGTGGATCCTTCCTTGCTTACTACATAGTAGCGGCCACAATACATCACTACTGTGTGGCTTTTGTAAGCAGCGGTCATTGCTCAGTTATGCACTCTCTGATGCCACTAGCACAAGTAGCGTGCAAGCGGGGAGCATTAAGTCACGCTAGTGTATTAGCGTGAGAAAGTGAAAATAACTTAAAGGGGTTCTCTGGGGGAAGGAGGGGGGGTGAAAATAAAGATGAACACTTACCTGGGGCTTCTACCAGCCCCTGCAGCTGTCATGTCCCACGCCATCCTCCTACAATCCTCGGTTCCCCGCCGCCGGCACAGGTCAATTATTTGTCTTACAAGACGAATAGTTCACGCTCCAGCTCGCGTCATCGGGAGCTTACTGTGCAGGCTCAGTACAAAGTAAGCTCCTGATGGCCACGGCCATGCAGCCGCAATCTTACTACGATCACAATTACACTGGGACCGGCGGTAGGGAACGGAGGATCGTTGGAGGACGGCATGGGACATTACAGCTGCAGGGAGCTGGTAGAAGCCCCAAGTAAGTGTCCATTTTTATTTTCACACCCCCCCTCCCCAGAGAACCCCTTTAATGAATCAACCCTTATGTTATCTTCAGTACAGTTCCTCTTTAACATCTCTGAAAAACAGAGCTTTACTTTATCCGTTGAGCCGTTAAATCTTGAGGTGTTGGTTATGCTTTTAATTCCTGTCACCATCTTCAACCTGTGCAGACACCCCCCACTGTCATTCTGACATGAATTGTGTCTGTTGCATGGGGTGCTGTCAGCTCAACGTATAGAGCGACTACAGATATCAGTTTAAACAAAAACTGCACTAAGCATTGAATAAAAGTATTTCCCAAGCTATATCAATGATTGTATTTCATGTTTAACCACTGGTGCATTCACAACCGTAATTCCCAACAGATGGGATTTTGTTATTGCCTAAGGAAACTGAATATAAGGCTGTTGTTTTCAGTGAGTTCCAGGCAGTGGCGTACCTCTCACAGGGCTGCAGGTGCTCACAGCACCGGATGTAGCCATGACTAGGGGTGCCACTGCGTTTTTCCACCTGCAACATTTTTTCATAGTTCGGGCAAGATTCGGAAATAGCAGCAGACAGTGTGGGGGACTGTACTACTTCCTGCACTAGATGTAGCACCCCTCCCCCTTCCAGTCCCGTGGGCAATGTGTTTCCTTGCTCTCAGCCTGCAGTGAGTGAATGTGCAGAGCAGAAGGGTGAGTAGAAAGAATAATTGCTGTGCTGCAGCTGGGACATTAGCAGGGAGAGGTGGCAGGATGTGTTTAGTGCTTCAGAAGTTGCCTGTCATTAGAAGCCATGTGCACTGGCTGCTGTAATACCCTGAGTGCCCTGGCCTATTGATTATTTATCCTGATCAAAGTAATTAATCAATAATGCAGGACTGTCTGCTGTTGCAGAATCCAGTTATACAGGGGCTGATAGCTGACTTCTCTAGTGAGCAGAGAAGCAAGTTTCAGGCAATTTCAGATAAGCTTGATTGCAGGTAATCTTATCTCTTTTCCCAGCTCCCCCTCCCACCCTGTTGTTTTCCCCATGACCCTTTCCTCTTTTCAGATTTTAGTGTCTTCTTTTAACAGCATGTCCCTGCCAAACAACACTGGTGAATGATGTCTGCAGTCCTGATGAGAGTCCTTTCTGCCATTTCTCCTTTTACTCCAGCTCACAATCTAATCGTACCACAGTCATAGTCTAAGGTCTTACCATATTATTATTGTACCGTATATTTATAATCATCTTTCACCTACCCCCTTCCCTCCATGACCCCTTCCTGATTTAAATATAGAGAGTCCCGCCATCCTGCCATGCTTGTTTTAGATTTCTCTTCTAGAATCCTGCTCTGCCTTAATTGTCCTGAGTCTCGCTGGCCTTTCTCTGCCACTACACAGCTTCCCAGCCTGATGGCCGTGTCATTTGTGTCACATGACCAAGCAGCCGAATAGCTGTGTAGAAGCAAAAGGAGGTCCACATGATGCATCACGGTGATAAAGATAGAGTAGGATTGTACAGGGGGATAAAGAGGCGCCCAGAGGAATATAAAATTAGATTAAAACAACTAAATGTGGAAAAAGGAGGTGGCCTACCTCAATAAAGACAACTTCATATAGAAATTTAAAAAATGTTATGCGCTGGCAATGCGTTTCGTGGGTCTGAGCCCACTTCCTCAGGCCAAATAATAGTTCCAAACACTAAACATAGCCAAGCAGGAAAAGGTGCTCCATTCTTGGCTATGTTCAGTGTTTGGCACTATTATTTGGCTTGAGGAAGTGGGCTCAGATCCACGAAATGCATTGCCAGTGCATAATAAATTTTATTTCTATATGTAGTCATCTTTATTGAGGTACGCCAACTCCTTTTTCCACTTTAAGTTGTTTGTAATGTAATTTGATCTACCTCTTGGCGTCACTTGATCTCCCCTGTGCTCCTCACTCTCCTCCATTAGAGAGCTGTACTTGGTGTCACATGACACTGGCACGATCGGTATCTTTTATCTTTTCCATAAGAGAGCAACCACTTCCAGCACTACCTGGACACCTGAGTGGAGACAGGGTTGGGAATCTCCACCGGCTGTCTTATGTGGTCGGTTGCCCCCCAGTGCAACCCACCTTTATGTGTACTACTATTTCTACTTCTCTGTATAATCTTTTTGGTTACATATTGGCTACATATTGTTCTATTTGGGCTCCCATTGTCTCCTTGCTACCCTTTTCAAGGTGTACAGCCACCTCCTCTACGTTAGAGTAGGATTGTGGATAGTAAGTAATAATACTTTCATTAATACTTTCATTAAACAAGGTTACAGTCCTCCCATGGCTGAGGCCCAAATCAGGAAAGCCAGCAACATCCCCAGGACTGAACTCCTGAAATATAAGCAAAACCAGAAAGAGGAACGTGTCCCTTTGGTTGTCACCTACAACCCACACCTGGAAATCTTAAGGAGGATTGCTAAGGAACTTCATCCCATTTTACACAAGGATCACAGACTGAGAACGATATTCCCTAAACCTCCACTCTTGTCATATCGGCAACCACACAATCTAAAACAGATGATTGTCAGGAGCTCTTTGAATAGGCCTCAACAAAACGGAACATCACCCTGCCGACAAAAAATATGTGGGACCTGCAGATACATTTACTCCACTGACAGGGTAACGATACCAGGTTCACAACAGGAGTACAGAATACAAGGTAAATTTTCTTGTGGGTCCACCAATCTGGTATATCTGATCATGTGTGCTAAATGCCCCAATGTTATGTACGTGGGAGAAACTGGACAAACTCTGCGCAAACGTATGAATGGACACAGGCACACTATTAATGATACCAAATCTGGACTCCCAGTTGCTACACACTTTCGTTCCAACGGACACAGCATGGATGATCTTCGTGTCACTGCCCTGAAGGGCGGCTTCAAAACGTCAAATGACCGATTAATAGCAGAAACAAAATTTATAAATTGTTTCAAAGCTGTGCAGAAGGGTCTGAATAAGGACAACAACTTTCTATATTGGTATGAGATTGATGATATATGAACTGTCTCAGCCACCCTAGCTGAACTTGTGAACTAAGAATTTACGATACCTCTGGGTCAATCCTAATACCAGGTCTGTGAGCAATAAAGTAAACAAGGATCCTTATCTTACCCCATTTAGATGGTCTGTTTGTATTAAGGCATCTTAATGATGTATTTATGCTTGAAAAAAAAATCTGTTTTTCCTTTTGATGTTGCATGTATATAAGCTGTCTGTAGTACTGTACCACCAGCTTGCAAACTAACAGGATGTAAACCTGACGAAGGCTGCAAGGCCGAAAGCTTGTTTATTCTTATTCATTTGTAGTTAGCCAATAAATGGTATCATCCTGATTTAAAACTTCTTAAGTATAATACCAGCATGAGATAGATGGCAGGGCACTGTAATGAGGGGGCATCGTAACTATGGATGCACTAAAATTATGGAGGCTTTAGGTTATGGCAGGAACATATGACTCTGACTTATGATTACGACTGTGGTGGTGATGAGATTGTATGCTCCTCTGAGGTCAGTGACATGACTATGTACTGTGTAAAGTGCTGAAGAAAATGCCAGTGCTATATAAATACATAATAGTGATATCATTTTAGGGACGCTATAGTTGGAGCCTCTATAAGAGGGAATTACAATGGAAGCCTCTATAAGGATGATACTATGGGAGGAGGTTAAGGATGGGGGCGCAATAAATATGAGATACTATAATGAAGGCGATATAAGGGTTGCACCAGGCTTGTAACAAGCTGGCCCGCTTCTTTCTGCCTATGTCCAAAATGCACAGCAGGGGGCAATAGAACATTACTTGCTTCAAGCACTGCATTACGTCTACTCTTTTCAGCAGTGTCTGGATCGTTTACTGGTTAAGGGCTCTGCCTGTTCAGTAAGCCAGCAGCAAGGAGACCTTGGGCAAGATTCCCTAACACTGCTACTGCCTACTGAGCGCTTTGAGTCTGTCACGAGAAAAGTGTGATATAAATATTCTGTGTCTTGTGACTCTTCACAGCACAGCCTGAGTTGCAGCCGCATAGCTCCATATGGCTGTAGAGTGTTCCTGCACGTCATGTGACAAAACTGTAAAGAGCTGTATGGAGCTTTGCAGCTGCACACCAAGCGGCTCTTTTAAGAGAGAAGAGTGGATGTAAGAAGCCCAGCACTGTAAGAGGGTAATGTCGAGACAGGTACTAACGGTGCAGGGAGATTTGGGCGCAGCCGGTGCCATCATAGGACGTAATGTGAAGACGGAGACCAAATTACTATAAAAACAGCGTAATTCGTCCGCCAGCAATAATTGGTAGACAAATTATGTCTTTCCCCGGAGTTCATGGCGGCCTGGATAGTAATTAACGCCATTGAGACGTTGGCAGGAGCAGGGTGAGCCTGTTTTCCGCATTGCCCTGGTGCCACATTTCCCAATTCCGCAGGTTTTTACATTTATCCAGGTAAGGTATACTGTTCCCTGCACTACTCTGCATATATGAAGGGCACAAAGCATACCTAATTCTGGTAGTTTAGGATGGGCTCGTCGTGGCCTGTCCAAAGTTTTGCTAGGGGACCCCATCATCATTTCCAATTACACCTCTCGGAACACTGCAATGGGTGACAATATATCAGGTAACATTGTAAGAGGAGCACTAAAAGGGAGACTGGCATAAATGGAACTTGTAACAGGGGCAACTGTTTTGGAACAGGATCTAATCCTGGACACTTGACAATTTGTTGCTTGTTTGTTTGTTAATTATCAATGAAAAAGTAGAATGAGAAAAAGAACACAAAGAAAAAAGAAAACAAAAAGAAAAATACAGAATGTGGCTGGGACGGCGTACATATGTCACTGATATATTTCCTCTGTACTCCCATTTAAATAAACCCACTCCGGGATTTGGTGTTATACCTGAGAGATGTGCTCAGGTGAGCATAAACCCTTATTAGGTTAGCCCAAAGGAGTCCTACTGTGGGAAGCACATGTTGTGTGTTGGATTAAATAAACAAAAGTCATCAGGATTTTGTGCTGCAAAATACTTAATTGCTTTTTCAGCTATTTCTTTTTGTTTTTGGGCAAGCAGTAGGTTTGTTCCCAGTTGGGAGGATTCTCATCTTTAAAGGGAACCAGAGAGGATCAAAAAAAGGTTTTATACATACCTGGGGCTTCCTCCAGCCCCATACGCACGGATCACTCCCACGCCGCCGTCCTCTGCTGCCTGGATCCGCCGGTACCGGGTCCCGTCATTGCCGCGAGTCGGCCAGTCTGCCGATTCTCCGCATCACACGGAGCTCCCTCTATAGAAGTATGCATGAGGCTGCCTACTGCGCAGCCGCATGCGTACGGGTATGGAGGGAGCGCCTGTGATGCGGACAATTGGCCGCGTCCGCCGTAAGTGCCGGGCCCGGTACCGGCGGTTCCAGGAAGCAGAGGATGGCGGCGTGGGAGCGATCCAGGCTTCAACTGTAATTTATTGAGGGTAGGATTTAGCTATATTGGGACAAATCAATTGCAGAAGGGGTGTCTGCTTCAATGCACAGCCAGAATTGCATATCAGACTACAGAAAGAAAATATCAAACATATCAAACTTTGAAAGCAAAAACAGTATGAAAAGCTGTGACAATTAGTTGCATTTCCTCTGCTCTCTTCAGACACTTCAATCAGAAACACAGGACACAAAAGCTGCAGCTGTTCTCTCTGTCGCACACAGAGTTACACATAGCGTTAACTGATCAAGTGTGAGGGGAATTTCCCCTCTCCTCATGGCTCAGTCAGCCGTCAGTTTTGGCGTCAGTAAAGTTTGAAAGTATTTTGCTAACAGTAAACAAAGAAGTTGCTACTAAAATGTATACACCAGTACTTAGCAGCACTTCCCAAACAATTCCTGTGTCAATTGAAAAAAATATGTGAATCGATAGTGTTCCTTTAAGCTATTAATCTATTTAGAGTCAAGGTTGTGTTTATGTTTGGTATAAAGTGTAAATAACCTGTAAAAATAGTTTGTACAGCACAAAAAAAAAAAAATCAACTAGTGTTGGTGAATCATAAATACTGTCTCCAGACATTGTGCCGGTCCCAAAAGGCAAAAATCCCCTGCTAGATATCCCCCTGTGTTAATGGAGATAGTGTTTTGTTGTTGTTTTTTTAACTTTTAAAATGTACAAATAATGAAATATTCTTAAAGAAAAAATACTGCCCAAAGAAAGTCTCATTGGGTTTAGTGTGCCCTGCTGTATACATTATGTCAGCCGAATCGCCTGTAATTTAAAGCACTTCCAGCTACATATATTGTGTCCCTTTTGTTGGCTTATACTTCTCACAGGATTCACCGTAACTATGTGCAGCGTATTTTATGAGGTCGGCAGCAAGTGAACTCTGTTCTGTCTGCGCCGTTAATTTCTTTGCCTGGAAGAAGTGCCAGGAGCATTGTGCAGACAGAACAGAGCACACCTACTGCAGACTATATATAATAATGGTGACAATGCACCTGTTTTACTTTCTGTTTTATTTGCTTTTAAAGATCATTTAAGGCTGCTTTCCACTAAACATGATTTGCTGCATTTTTCAAGATTTTCTTGCGGTCCGCAAAATACAAGAACACCGGCAAGTCGGCAACATAATGTGAGCATGTTTTCATTAGTACCAGCTGATTTATGCCCAGGCGCAAATGTCTCACCTGCTGCATTTTTTGAGAATTTGCACTTGTGTTAAAAAGATAAGCGCACAGGAAAATTGTGGACATTTTCCTGTTCACAATTATCTTTAAAAAAGCACAAACACAAATCGCTTTGCGAAAACTAGTGATGAGCAGAAATTACACTTACTGTATATACTCAAGTACAAGTCTAGAAATGTAGGTCTAAATCACTTCATAAAAGTATAGGGGTCGACAACACTGCGCACACTGAGTAACGTGTGTACTAATAGTGACATTCCCATTTGCAGAAATTCACCCTGTGGTAAGTGATACTTTGAGGAAAGGAAATGCCAAGACAACACAGGTCTGAAAGTCCTGGGCACAACAATTAACAAGGAAAGGGGCAGGGAGGGGGGGGGGGGGAGAGAAGGATACTGGGCTGCATAAAATTGAGTGAATAATTGCAGCACTTTGGGACCTGGAGGAGTTATTGGATGCACTTAAGGGACAGGAGTGGTTAATGGCTGCGATACTGTATGCTGTACAATCATTAACCCCTCCTGAGCCCCAAGTGTAGCATTTAACTTTGCTGGGTAGACTTATACTTGAGTCAATAAAAAATTCTAGCTTAACAGGGTTGAATATTGGAGTCGACCTATACACAAGGTCGACTTGTATTAGAGTATATACGATATGCATAAATACGCATCGTAATTCACAATCACACATCGAAATCTTAATGCGAAATATTGGGGAAAATCGTAACTAATTCCATTTGTAATTGTAATCAGTAATAATTCGTAATGTTGTATAATTTTCATGTAATTTTGTGCCGATTTTAGCGGTTTAAGGCAAAGCCCCCATACATGCTATTGCTACTACAATTGCTACCAAAATTGTTAAGGAGAATAATGGGTACTAGTCAAAAAAATAATTTTCAAAAAACTGATTTTAAAAATGCAAAGAAAATGGTTTTTAAACGGTCATTTTCTGAGTTTAAAAACATTTTTCTTTACATTTGTAAAATTGATTTTCTCAAAGATGACAAGGTCTTTTTAAAAAATTTTTTTTTGACTTGTACCCACTAACCTTCTTAACATATGCAGCAATTTTGGTGACAATGGCATATATGGGGGCTTTGCTATTCACCATCAAAATCATCACAAAATTACGCAAAAATTACATGAAAATTCATGCAAAAATTTCGAATGATTATACAAAATCAATTGAACTAACAATTTGTAATTATGTATAGGCATAATTGTGCAAATTTACATGAAATTTAGCGTAACCATAATTAACAGATTATGATTATCACTGGCAAAAACAAACAGTCTCACTAAAATCACTCTAGACCGCACTGTGCATTTGCAGTTGTGACTTAGTTGCAGCAAAAAATTACTTTGTGCTGGTCCACACTACAAGTGCTTTAAAAAGAGCTTTACTAATGTAATGCTATAGGTGGGTTTTAACAAATTGCATCACTCAAGTGAGAACACGCCATTAGTATTACATAAACAAAGCACTTTTCAAATCACTTTCGCTTAGAAAAATGCTTGTAGTGTGACTCATCCCTAAGAGCTGCCTCTTCTCTTTTGTCATGTAATGCCCACATGTCATGTGATGCCCTAACATTTCAGATTGTTTTGTAATATCTCCTTCATGTTCAAAGAGAACAGCAAAGCACAGAGTTACAGTATGTGTCCCATTCAGAGTTGGGCCGAACCTCCGATTTTCGGTTCGCGAACCGGGTTCGCGAACTTTCGCGAAAGGTTCGGTTCGCGTTAAAGTTCGCGAACCGCAATAGACTTCAATGGGGATGCGAACTTTGAAAAAAAAAATTAATTATGCTGGCCACAAAAGTGATGGAAAAGATGTTTCAAGGGGTCTAACACCTGGAGGGGGGGATGGCGGAGTGGGATACATGCCAAAAGTCCCCGGGAAAAATCTGGATTTGACGCAAAGCAGCGTTTTAAGGGCAGAAATCACATTGAATGTTAAATGACAGGCCTAAAGTGCTTTCAAACATCTTGCATGTGTATACATCAATCAGGTAGTGTAATTAAGGTACTGCTTCACACTGACGCACCAAACTCATCGTGTAACGCACCGCAAACAGCTGTTTGTGTAGTGACGGCCGTGCTGGACTGGTGCGCACCATGGCGAGAGTGCAGGTTTTGGTGGCTTTACAGCCCATATGGTCAGTCACCTGGCTGATGTAGCTGAATGACAGAACAGTGACTGTCCAGCTGATCAAATTTGGTCTGACCACAATGAGGCAACGACCTTATTATCGTGGGTGTGCCCCCC
The DNA here is from genome assembly GCF_040937935.1 of Hyperolius riggenbachi. Classification (NCBI taxonomy): domain Eukaryota; kingdom Metazoa; phylum Chordata; class Amphibia; order Anura; family Hyperoliidae; genus Hyperolius; species Hyperolius riggenbachi. Next base: position 79,934,406 of record NC_090654.1, read on the forward strand.
GAGACACTCATCTAGGCGCCGGTCATTGCTCCATTGTGATACGCAAGCCCCTTCACCACGGCAAGGTAATGATCACGAAGGGGAATGGGCGCATGTTCATGCCTTTTCTTTTGTTGTTGCAGCTGCCCGCAGTGCAGCCAGAAAAATTAGGCAGTCATGTACACGCACCCGAAAAATTATTACAGCGGCCGCTGCTAGCAGCGGCCTAAAAAATTCAGCAATCCGCCTGGAGTCCCGGACCCTGTTGGTGGTGGCGGAGAAGGTAGTGAAGCGGCCTGCAGGCAGACATGCTGTGTGGAGGGACTGGGAGCGACTTAGTCTTCTTGGGGCAGGCCAGGCAGCCAGTCACACGGCGTGCAGGCAGAGATGCTGTATGTGCGGGGACTGACTTAGTCTTGGGGCGGGCAGCAGCCCTCCGGGATCCATGCCTCATTCATTTTTATAAAGGTGAGGTACTTAACACTTTTGTGACTTAGGCGACTTCTCTTCTCTGTGACAATGCCTCCAGCTGCGCTGAAGGTCCTTTCTGAGAGGACGCTTGCGGCAGGGCAGGAGAGAAGTTGGATGGCAAATTGGGACAGCTCTGGCCACAGGTCAAGCCTGCGCACCCAGTAGTTCAAGGGTTCCTCATCGCTGTTCACAGCAGTGTCTACATCCACACTTAAGGCCAGGTAGTCGGCTACCTGCCGTTCCAGGCGTTGGTGGAGGGTGGATCCGGAAGGGCTACGGCGAGGCGTTGGACTAAAGAACGTCCGCATGTCCGACATCACCATGAGATCGCTGGAGCGTCCTGTCTTTGACTGCGTGGACACGGGAGGAGGATTAGTGGCAGTGGTACCTTGCTGGCGTTGTGCCGTCACATCACCCTTAAAGGCATTGTAAAGCATAGTTGACAGCTGGTTCTGCATGTGCTGCATCCTTTCCACCTTCCGGTGAGTTGGTAACAGGTCCGCCACTTTGTGCCTGTACCGAGGGTCTAGTAGTGTGGCCACCCAGTACAGCTCATTCCCCTTGAGGTTTTTTATACGGGGGTCCCTCAACAGGCAGGACAGCATAAAAGACGACATCTGCACAAAGTCGGATCCAGTACCCTCCATCTCCTCTTGCTCTTCCTCAGTGACGTCAGGTAAGTCAACCTCCTCCCCCCAGCCGCGAACAATACCACGGGAAGGTTGCGCAGCACAAGCCCCCTGCGACGCCTGCTGCGGTTGTTCTCCTGCCGCTGTCCCCTCCTCCTCCTCCTCCTCCCCCAAAGAAACACCTTGCTCATCATCCTCTGAGTCTGACTCATCTTCTGCACATGACCTCTCTTCTTCCTCCTCCTCCCCCCTCTGTGCTGCCGCAGGTGTTGAGGAAACAGCTGGGTCTGATGAAAATTGGTCCCATGCCTGTTCCTGCCGTAACGGTTCCTGGTCACGCTCATTCGCAGCTTCATCCGCCACTCTACGCACAGCACGCTCCAAGAAGTACGCGTAGGGAATTAAGTCGCTGATGGTGCCCTCACTGCGGCTCACCAGGTTGGTCACCTCCTCAAACGGCCGCATGAGCCTGCATGCATTTTTCATCATTGTCCAGTTGTCGGGCCAGAACATCCCCATCTTCCCAGACTGTTTCGTTCTACTCCAGTTGTAGAGGTACTGGGTGACGGCTTTCTTCTGTTCTAGCAGGCGGGAGAACATGAGGAGGGTCGAGTTCCAGCGAGTGGGGCTATCGCAAATGAGGCGTCTCACCGGCATGTTGTTTTTACGCTGAATTTCTGCAAATCGTGCCATGGCTGTGTAAGAGCGCCTCAAATGCCCACAGAACTTCCTGGCCTGCTTCAGGACATCCGCTAAGCCAGGGTACTTTGCCACAAATCTTTGAACCACCAGATTCATGACATGTGCCATGCAGGGTATGTGTGTCAGCTTCCCCATATGCAAAGCGGCAAGCAGATTGCTGCCGTTGTCGCACACCACGTTGCCTATCTCCAGGTGGTGCGGGGTCAGCCACTCATCCACCTGTTTCTTAAGAGCAGCCAGGAGAGCTGCTCCAGTGTGACTCTCCGCTTTGAGACAAGCCATGTCTAAGATGGCGTGACACCGTCGTACCTGGCATGCAGCATAGGCCCTGCGGAGCTGGGGCTGTGTAGCTGGAGAGGAGAACTGCCACTCAGCCAAGGAGGAGGAGGAAGACAGCGAAGAGCATGTAGCAGGAGGAGAGGAGGTGGCAGGAGGCCTGCCTGCAAGCCGTGGAGGTGTCACAATTTGGTCCGCCGCTTTCTGCTTGCCATCGTTCACCACCAGGTTCACCCAATGGGCTGTGTAGGTAATGTAGCGGCCCTGCCCGTGCTTGGCAGACCAGGCATCCGTGGTCAGGTGTACCCTTGACCCAACGCTCTTCGCAAGAGATGACACCACTTGCCTCTCAACTTCACGGTGCAGTTGGGGTATGGCCTTTCTGGAAAAATAAGTGCGGCCTGGCATCTTCCACTGCGGTGTTCCGATGGCCACAAATTTACGGAAGGCCTCAGAGTCCACCAGCCGGTATGGTAACAGCTGGCGAGCTAACAGTTCCGCCACGCCAGCTGTCAGACGCCGGGCAAGGGGGTGACTGGCCAAAAGTGGCTTCTTCCGCTCAAACATTTCCTTCACGGACACCTGACTGCTGCTGTGGGCAGAGGAGCAGGAACCGCTCAAGGGCAGAGGCGGAGTGGAGGAGGGTGCCTGTGAAGGTGCAAGGGAGAGAGCGGCATAAGCAGATGATGCACCTGAAGGAGGAAGAGGAGAAGGAGGGTGACTTTGCTTTTGTGTGCTGCTGCTGCTTTTGCTCAGGTGGCCATCCCATTGCTGTTTGTGCCTTTTCTGCAGGTGCCTTCGTAAGGCACTTGTCCCTACGTGAGTGTTGGCCTTTCCACGGCTCAATTTTTGTTGGCAGAGCGAACAGATGGCTTTGGTCCGATCTGAGGCACACACATTAAAAAATTTCCACACCGCTGAGCCACCCTGGGATGTGGGCACCTCAGCAGCTGATGCTGAAGGGCAAGTTGGCTGGCTGTACATAGGTGGCGAATCTGGCGATACATGGTGCCGGACTCTGCCACCAGCTGTTTCTGACGAAGAGCTGCCCCAGCTTCTTTCAGCAACTTCTATCCTCCTACTACTCTCTGACTCCCCCTCTGAACTGTCCCCCTCTTCATCTCCTCTATTGGGAACATACAGAGGATCCCTATCATCGTCATCATCGTAATCATCCTGCCCAGCTTCGCTTGCCTCAGAAAAATCCAAATGTGTAGGTCCTTCATCCTCCTTACACGTTACATCCATAGTGTTGTCGCGTAACGCAGACATATGAGCTGGTGAAAATTCATCTGGCTGTAACAATGGCTGTGCATCAGTGATTTCACCACCACTAAATAATTCTTGCGAAGTGTCAAATGCAGCGGAAGTGGTGCTAGTAGTAGCGCTGGTGGCTGAGCAAGATGAGGTGTTCTGTGTCGCTAAATACTCAACCACGTCCTGACAATCTTGGGAGGTGATGGGACGTGCCTTCTTCCGAGCACTGTACTGTGGGCCAGGTCCACACGAAATTACATTTACACGACCTCGCGCAGACCTGCCGGGTGGCCTTCCTCTGCCTCTGCCACTACCTCTTCCTCTTCCTCTACCTGTTTTGTCCATATCGGGTATGCACGGAGTGGTATATCACACTGCGTGCACTCACGTAGGTAGGTGGGTTCACTTAACTGCACAGGTATGCGCACTGATGCGGTGGGTTCACTGAACAGTACAGGTATACAGTGGCGGGTTCACTGAACACAACAGGTATGCAGTGGCGTGTTCACTAAACAGGTATACAGTGGCAGGTCCACTGAACAGAACAGGTATACAGTGGCAGGTCCACTGAACAGAACAGGTATACAGTGGCGGGTCCACTGAACAGAACAGGTATACAGTGGCGGGTTCACAGAACAGGTATGCAGTGGCAGGTTCACTGAACACAACAGGTATGCAGTGGCGTGTTCACTAAACAGGTATACAGTGGCAGGTCCACTGAACAGAACAGGTATACAGTGGCGGGTTCACAGAACAGGTATACAGTGGCGGGTCCACTGAACAGAACAGGTATACAGTGGCGGGTTCACAGAACAGGTATGCAGTGGCAGGTTCACTGAACACAACAGGTATGCAGTGGCGTGTTCACTAAACAGGTATACAGTGGCAGGTCCACTGAACAGAACAGGTATACAGTGGCGGGTTCACAGAACAGGTATACAGTGGCGGGTCCACTGAACAGAACAGGTATACAGTGGCGGGTTCACAGAACAGGTATACAGTGGCGGGTCCACTGAACAGAACAGGTATACAGTGGCGGGTTCACAGAACAGGTATACAGTGGCGGGTCCACTGAACAGAACAGGTATACAGTGGCGGGTTCACAGAACAGGTATACAGTGGCAGGATCACTGAACAGGTATGCAGTGGCAGGATCACAGTACAGGTATGCAGTGGGCTGAGGGCTCACTGAACAGAACAGGTATGCTGTGGCAGGATCACTGAACAGCTATGCAGTGGCAGGATCACAGTACAGGTATGCAGTGGGCTGAGGGCTCACTGAACAGAACAGGTATGCTGTGGCAGGATCACTGAACAGGTATGCAGTGGCAGGATCACAGTACAGGTATGCAGTGGGCTGGGGGCTCACTGAACAGAACAGGTATGCTGTGGCAGGATCACTGAACAGGTATGCAGTGGCAGGATCACAGTACAGGTATGCAGTGGGCTGAGGGCTCACTGAACAGAACAGGTATGCTGTGGCAGGATCACTGAACAGGTATGCAGTGGCAGTATCACAGTACAGGTATGCAGTGGGCTGAGGGCTCACTGAACAGAACAGGTATGCTGTGGCAGGATCACTGAACAGGTATGCAGTGGCAGGATCACAGTACAGGTATGCAGTGGGCTGAGGGCTCACTGAACAGAACAGGTATGCTGTGGCAGGATCACTGAACAGCTATGCAGTGGCAGGATCACAGTACAGGTATGCAGTGGGCTGAGGGCTCACTGAACAGAACAGGTATGCTGTGGCAGGATCACTGAACAGGTATGCAGTGGCAGGATCACAGTACAGGTATGCAGTGGGCTGAGGGCTCACTGAACAGAACAGGTATGCTGTGGCAGGATCACTGAACAGGTATGCAGTGGCAGGATCACAGTACAGGTATGCAGTGGGCTGGGGGCTCACTGAACAGAACAGGTATGCTGTGGCAGGATCACTGAACAGCTATGCAGTGGCAGGATCACAGTACAGGTATGCAGTGGGCTGAGGGCTCACTGAACAGAACAGGTATGCTGTGGCAGGATCACTGAACAGGTATGCAGTGGCAGGATCACAGTACAGGTATGCAGTGGGCTGAGGGCTCACTGAACAGAACAGGTATGCTGTGGCAGGATCACTGAACAGCTATGCAGTGGCAGGATCACAGTACAGGTATGCAGTGGGCTGAGGGCTCACTGAACAGAACAGGTATGCTGTGGCAGGATCACTGAACAGCTATGCAGTGGCAGGATCACAGTACAGGTATGCAGTGGGCTGAGGGCTCACTGAACAGAACAGGTATGCAGCCAGGAAGAAGTTAAGCCTAACTAATCTTTCCCTGAGAGACAGTCTGCAGCAGCTCGCCCTACTCTGACTAATGCAGGCACACGAGTGGCCGTAATGGCCGCCGCTGCCTGCCTTATATAAGGGGGGGTGGGGCTCCAGGGGCTAGTGTAGCCTAATTGGCTACACTGGGCCTGCTGACTGTGATGTAGAGGGTCAAAGTTGACCCTCAGGTGCATTATGGGGCGAACCGAACTTCTTCCGCAAAAGGTTCGCGTGCGGTACCCGCACGCGAACCACCTAAGTTCGCGCGAACCCCGTTCGCCGGCGAACCGTTCGGCCCAACTCTAGTCCCATTCATTATGTAGAGATCTAGCTGCAGCAACGGGGGCAGTGGTTTACACAGAAGTCACATGATCCAAGAAGTCACATGATCCGAAAATGCCATTATGCAACCTTTGCAGTGGGAGAGGCAGTGACGTAGCAATAGGGGATGCAGAAGTTGCAAGTGCGACCGCACCGGGGCCCTTGGACCAGTTGGCGCCGTCCTTCATTCATTTTATTAGCTCTTCACTCAGTGACGTAACTAGACTTAATAGGGCCCCCTGCAAAAGTGATAGCATGTGATAGCAACCCCATGAGAGTCACACGATTGGGAGCCAGCGAGTGGCAGTAGAGAGTGTTCTGCTGTGAAGCAGCATCTAGAAGCAAAAAAAATTACAGACCCTCCTACTACTAGCTACTGGTGGGAGGAGGTGGTAGTCAGGGGCGTAGCAATGGGTATAGCAACCATAGCGCTGCTATGGGGCCCGTGGCAGCCCTACGTCACAGGGGGCCCGCAGCTGAGAGGACTTTTTTTTTTTAAATTATGCCGGCCCGGGCCCCCCTCCCTCACCTCGGCGGGCCCCCCTCCTTCACCTCGGCGGGCCCCCCTCCTTTTATCAGCGGCGGGAGAGCGGCATATACAGCAGGCTCCGGCGGGGTAATCAGGCACTAGAGATCCAGCTGCCTCCGGGCTACGCTGTCTCCTCTGTATTGCTGCTCACACCGCTTCCTGGTTTATTGCAAGCAGCAATACAGAGGAGACACCGTAGCCCAGGAGGCAGCTGGACCTCTAGTGCCTGATTACCCCGCCGGAGCCTGCTGTATATGCCGCTCTCCCACACCTAATAAAAGGAAGGGGGACCCCGGGTGAGGCAGGGGGGATAGGAGTCGGGCCCCTACCCCTTTAAACTACCCGGCTGCCTACCCTCCCACCCGGCTACCTAACTTCCCACCCTCCCACCCGGCTACCTAACTGCCCACCCGGCTACCTAACTGCCCACCCTCCCACCCGGCTACCTAACTGACTACCCTCCCACCCGGCTACCTAACTGCCTACCCTCCCACCCAGCTACCTAACTGCCTACCCGACAATCTAACTGCCCACCCTTCCACCCAGCTACCTAACTGCCCACCCTGCCACCCAGCTACCTAACTGCCCACCCAGCTACCTAACTTTCTGCCCTGCCACCCAGCTACCTATCTGCCTACCCTGCTACCTAACTGCCTACCCTCCCACCCATCTACCTATCTGCCTACCCTGCCACCCAGCTACCTAGCTGCCCACCTGGCTACCTATCTGCCTACCCTGCCACCCAGCTACCTATCTGCCTACCCTGCTACCTAACTGCCTACCCTCCCACCCGTCTACCTATCTGCCTACCCTGCCACTCAGCTACCTAGCTGCCCACCTGGCTACCTATCTGCCTACCCTGCCACCCAGCTACCTATCTACCTACCCTGCTACCTAACTGCCTACCCTCCCACCCGTCTACCTATTTTCCTACCCTGCCACACAGCTACCTAGCTGCCCACCTGGCTACCTATCTGCCTACCCTGCCACCCAGCTACCTATCTGCCTACCCTGCTACCTAACTGCCTACCCTCCCACCCGTCTACCTATCTGCCTACCCTGCCACCCAGCTAACTAGCTGCCCACCTGGCTAGCACCTATCTGGCTACCCTCCCACCCAGCTACCTAACTGCTCACCTGGTTACCTATCTGCCTACCCTCCCACCCATCTACCTATCTGCCTACCCTGCCACCCACCTACCTAACTGCCCACCCGTCTACCTATCTGCCTACCCTGCCACCCAGCTACCTAACTGCCCACCTGGTTACCTATCTGCCTACCCTCCCACCCATCTACCTATCTGCCTACCCTCCCACTAGGCTACCTAACTGCCTACCCAGTGCAGTGCCTGCACTGCAAATAGTGTGCCAGCCTGCCCAACCACCCTCCCTCCAGGTAATTAATGTTAGCCCACTATAGACCTGGCTACATATACTGCATTTTGTGGGGAAATCTGGCGACAATCTGATTGCATTTTGTGGGGAAATTTGTCGACAATCTGATTGCAATTTGTGGGGAAATCTGACAACAATCTGGTTGCATTTTGTGGGGTAATCTGCAAACAATCTGGTTGCAATTTGTGGGGAAATCTGCCAACAATCTGGTTGCAATTTGTAGGGAAATCTGCAGACAATCTGGTTGCAGTTTGTGGGGAAATATGCAGACAATCTGGTTGCAATTTGTGGGGAAATCTGCCGCCAATCTGGTTGCATTTGTTTTGGGAAATTTGTCGCCAATCTGGTTGCAATTTGTGAGAAAATCTGCCACCAATCTGGTTGTATTTTGTTGGGAAATCTGCAGACAATCTGGTTGCATATTGTAGGGAAATCTGCCAACGATCTGGTTGCATTTTGTGGGGAAATCTGCCAAAAATCTGGTTGCATTTTGTGGGGAAATATGTCAACAATTTGGTTGCATATTGTGTGGAAAACTGTCGACAATCTGGTTGCAATTTGTGTGGAAATCTGCCGCCAATCTGGTTGCATTTTTTGGGTAAATCCGCCAATCTGGTTGCATTTTTTGGGGAAATCTGACGCCAATCTGGTTGCAATTTGTGGGGAAATCTGCCGCCAATCTGGTTGCATTTTGTTGGGAAATCTGCCGACAATCTGGTTGCATATTGTAGGGAAATCTGCCGCCAATCTGGTTGCATTTTGTGGGGAAATATGCCAACAATTTGGTTGCATATTGTGTGGAAATCTGTCGACAATCTGGTTGCAATTTGTGTGGAAATCTGCCGCCAATCTGGTTGCATTTTTTGGGTAAATCCGCCAATCTGGTTGCATTTTTTTGGGAAATCTGACGCCAATCTGGTTGCAATTTGTGGGGAAATCTGCCGCCAATCTGGTTGCATTTTGTTGGGAAATCTGCCGACAATCTGGTTGCATATTGTAGGGAAATCTGCCGACAATCTGGTTGCATTCTGTGGGGAAATTTGCCGACAATCTGGTTGCATTTTGTGGGGAAATCTGCCGACAATCTGGTTGCATATTGTGTGGAAATCTGCCGACAATCTGGTTGCATGTTGTAGGGAAATCTGCAGACAATCTGGTTGCATTTTGTGGGGAAATCACATTTCCCCACAAAATGTTTGGGTGGGAGGTCCGAGGTCCGTGGGGTTGGAAGGTCGTGGGGGGGGCATAATTTTTTTTTTGCTATGGGGCCCAGTCATTTCTAGCTACGCCCCTAGTGGTAGTGGCGGTTTTTGTGAGCGAACAGGAGGTTTTTTGCTGTTTGGCTGCACTTACAGTTGGGGAGAGGGAGGAAGAGGGGCCCCCAAAGGCCCCAGTGCCCCCCTGCAATGCAGGGGTGATTCCAACGCCTATGCAAGAGGTGCAATGCTATTAATAAACACCCTTATATGTGCATTTAAATGTGGTAATCCCTAACAAACTTTTTCCTTACTCTGATAACACCTCTCAGATAGTGAAGGCCCCGCTGTCACTTCTCCCCTACTTACCCTGCCCGTCATCGGTAGCTACAGGTGCCTCTTAGTATTAGGTAGCCAGAAGTACCTTTAATATTAAATACCTAGAGGTGCCCCCAAGTATTAGTTGTCTGTGAACCTCAGCATTAAGCAGCAAGAGGTGCCCCCAAGTATTACATAGCTAGAGGTGCCCCCCGACCGAAGGGAGATCTGGTCAGTGGAATGCCCGGGTGAGTAAACTCTCATTTACTCGGGACTCTGCATAGAGAAGGAGGGAGAGAGGCACTAGGGGAGGGGAGTGAGCGTTGCCTTTCCATCATCAGGCGCCTGTAGGCATATGCCTACATTGCCTTATGGTAAATCTGGCCCTGCTGATTTCCGATCATTTTTCTGATCAATTTTCCAATTACTTTTATACAAAATCGATTAGAAAAATGATCGGAAATTAATTAGATTGGACCTGTCAGAAATAGATGATTCGACCCGGCTATCTCACAGGAAATTGCGTGGTGTGTACAAGGCATTAAACTTGCACTGGGGCCCCAGGCTCCTTAGTTACGCCGCTGGGGATAGGGGGTGCCCTGTGTCCCTTTAAATGCTTTCATCTCTTCTTTACAATTGATCACTGCCTTTTTTCCCCTCTTTTTCTCTTTGTCTTGCTTACAAGTCAATTAGGTAAACACAGCCTGAGGGCTTATCATGGTCGCAGGAGATAAGGAGCAGAGAAAATTGCTTTCACAAAAAAGGAAACATTAAAGACTTGTACAGATGCTCAATACATGTCACCAGAAACAATTGTTAATGATTGTTTCAGGTAACAGCTTAAAGAAGGATCACTTTTCAGTCAGTCTGCGCAGCTGCTACCGAGCTGCCTGTACAGGAGCCTATAGGCACAGATGTCCCAGCACCTTAGACTTCGCCCTCCATGAACCTACAAAACCCCCCGCCGGACCGCACTGCAATTGTGCTGGCCGCCCCAGCTATCACTTCTCCCTTACTTTCCATGCCTGTCATAGGTAGCTACAAGTGCCACTTAGCACTAGGTAGCCGGAGCTACTCTCAGTATTAAGTATCTAGTGGTGCACCTGACTACAGGGAGATCTTTTCACAAATGGATCATCAGGCGGCTCTGTATGGCTGATATTGTGGTGAAACCCCTTCCACAGGAAATTGTAAGGACCATGGTCCTTGTAGTTTCCTGTCTGTGAACCTTGTTGCATTGTGGGAAATACAGTTGTGTTAAAAAATTATTCAATCCCCACTGAAATTGAGTGTTATGGCCAGTTTGACATTGATTTTGATCATTTCAGTCATCTTGTCTACAATTACATCGAAGTAAGAGAACAGAGGCGCCAGCAGGATAAAAGGTAATAAAAATGTTAAAATTGGCTGGGAGGCAGCGGTGGACTTACCTCCGGAAAGCAGACTCAAAATACTGTCAGAATTAAACAAATACATTTATTATTGGTACCCCAAAAGATGCAACGCGTTTCGCAGGCACAGCCCGCTTCATCAGGCAATAAAATAGGGGACAAACAGTAGCTCGTCAGTAGCACAAATAGCGCCTTTATTACCTTTTATCCTGTTGGCGCCTCTGTTCTCTTACAATAATACTGTGTCCACCCCTGGTGGAGGGGTGACCTACCCCTACTTTCCTGATCTACAGAGAGCGACATTAATCCTGAGTGAGGACAGGTCTAATCTCCTCACCTGCATCTACAGTGGTTGCCTAAGAAGTAACCCATGTTTGTGAGTATATTCATCTCACACTTACATTTATCCACGGCTTCCAATACATACTACACTATATTGGGCTCTTGGTGTTTCTTATTTAATTAATTACATCGAAGAGGCACTTGTAAGTCAGACAAATATAACATAACATTTATAATGAAATATCCACAAATGTCTTTTCTGTGCTCACATCATTATCAGTTTTATTCAACCCCCAAGTGACATTCATTCTTAATACTTAGTACAACATCCTTTTCCAGTTATAACAGCTTTTAAACGTCAAGCATAGCTTGACACAAGTGCTTCACAGCGATCTACGGGTATCTTAGCCGATTCTTCATGGGCAAAAGCCTCCAGTTCAGTCACATTCTTAGGCTTACGCGCTGCAACTGCTTTCTTTAAGTCCCACCAGAGGTTCTCAATTGGATTTAAGTCTGGTGACTGCGATGGCCACTACAAAATGTTCCAGCCTATAATCTGCAACCATGCGCTAGTGGACTTGGAGGTATGCTTGGGATCATTGTCCTGTTGAAAGGTCCAACGTCTCCCAAGCCTCAGGTTTGTGACGGACTGCATCACATTTTTATCCAATATCTCCTGGTACTGAAGAGAATTCCTGGTACCTTGCACACGCTGAAGCTTCCCTGTACCTGCAGAAGCAAAACAGCCCCAAAGCATGATTGATCCCCTGCCATGCTTCACAGTTGGCAAGGTGTTCTTTTCTTCATAGGCCTTGTTCTTCCTCCTCCAAACATAGCGTTGATCCATGGGCCCAAACAGTTCTAATTTCGTTTCATCAGTCCACAGAACACTATCTCAAAACTTTTGTGCTAGGGGACTCCAGCGACACTTGCTCTGTCTGACTTCACTGGCAGTCAGCAGTTAGGGTCAGTCAGAAGAAATTAGAACATTTTATAAATAATTTAAAGTTCATACTTGCCTGGGGCTTCCTCCAGCCCCATGACCAGTGTTGCTTTCCTCGTCATCCTCCCGGGTGCCTCCGTTTGCCTGCTATCGGCCCCAGTAATCCGCCTTAGCATCAGTTGGGCACGTCTATGCCTGAGCGGCCCGGCTGCATTCATGCCCGTCATGTTCACGTCGCCAGGACAGTTCTGTGCCTGTGTAGGTATTACTGTATGACTTCCGGCTGCCTGAGTTCCGGAGAACGAGGACTTTGCTGTACATACATATATTGTGATATAGATATTCTTATCTCCTAGAAGCAGGTGACCATTCTATGTTTTCTGGGTAAAGTAGTTCTGTGCTGCTGGACATGTTACTTAGGAAAGTAAAAATCTCCACCCCATTTCAGTTCGGGTGATGGGCAGAATGCTTGTGCAGAAATGCTGATCCAGTATTGCTTAAAGTGGAATATACTCTGACATTCAATAAAAATGTATTTTCTTACTTTTTATTACCCATTCAGTTACCATATTTGCTTGTGTGCACTAGTAATATTGCATGTTTACAAATTACAAGGTCCCAAAATACAGTTTATCTGCTCTGAAAGCTGCCATTGCATTTTAGTCATAGATTTTAATATATAAACAGAGCATAAATCTAGTGAAAATGTCTCTATTCTGTCTCTACTTGTCAGCTCAGTGTAGTTCCCTTTCACCAAGTGTCCGGCTATAACTAATTGTAGCAAAAGAGGAATGTAAACAAAAGATAGTGTTATCTCCTCTTCGGATGTGGATCACAAGCTGAAGGAGCTTTCCACTGCAGAATGAAGTGCTGTGTTTAACTGTTTGAATGCTAGTCTGCTATAATTTTTTGTGTGTGTTTTGATCTTTTAGAGCAAAGAAGAAATGCTGAATTTCAGACCACTTTAAGTGCTGTCTTTTTTTCACTACATTTTGTAGACCATCATTTCTAAATTTCTCCTACACCTACAAGTAACTTTATTGGGGGCTAAGTACCCTACCACTTTAAGTCTTTATGCACGTTTTCCATTTACTCAATAAAAAGTTCCCATTTTTAACACCAAATGTGTTTCACACAGCTGCGTGCTGATCTTTGGCCAGTAAGCATTTCTTTCGGTGAATTTTATGCTCCCTCCCAGCAGTGTGGAAGGAGCCGTATTGAATCTCTGGAACCGGAGAGAGAAATCCCAGCCAAGTTACATAAAATTAGACATCCCTGACTTCCTTCCAGTCTCTAATCTTAACAATTTTACAGCTGAATACAAATATGCATCATCTCCACCAGGCCAGTTGGAATCCATTTTTTTGTTTACTTACCAGTAGTATATATATTGCCCAACTGATATTCCACCAGCGCAAACGGTAGATCCCCCTACGTGTGCATAAAAAAGAGGCACAAGTAAAACTGGGCAAGGGTTTTGTTCTTAAAAAAATCATTATTATCCATTTTGTTAATAAAAAATATTGTTAATATCTACCTATATTCTTAGTTTTTAAAGTGTAGATGGTATATATCCTAGGTTCTCAACGTGTGTTACACGTACCCCAGGGGTTTCTTCTGATGGTTCCAAGGGGTACTTTGGCTTGATATAGTTAACCAAGAATAACAAATTTAGTGTTTTAGAAAATGATAAATGTTAATCTTACACTAAATTAGTATTTTGGATAATTAAAAGCAATAGTAAATGTTTGGAGATTGTTTAGAACCAATGACCTTGTACTACGATTAAATATATATTTATCAAGGGGTACTTGTGATAATGTTTACTATGCTAGGGGGTACTTGGTGAGAACAGGGTTTAAAAGGGGTACATACCAATAACATGTTGAGAAACTCTGGTATATATTATCGGTAATATTGCCAAATGCAAATTGTTAATTGCGATAATAAAACAGTAGAAAATCTTACCGATATTTTACTACAACTTAACCTAATCCTCTCACACAGAACCCTCCCCCTGGTGCCTAACCATATAACCCCCTAGTGGTGCTTAACCCTAAGACTTTTCTTGGTGGTGCCTAACCCTAAGACCCCCCCCCCCCTGGTGCTGTCTAACCCTAAGACCCCCCCAGGTGGTGCCTAACCCTAACACTCCCCCTGGTGGTGCCTAAACCTAAGATCCCCCTGGTGGTGCCTGCCTAACCCTAAGACCCCCCTGGTGGTGCCTAATCCTAAGACCACTCTGGAAGTGCCTAAACTTAAGACCTTTCCTTGGTGGAGCCTAATCCTTAACCTATTTTGGTTCCTGGACTTAGAAACTACGTCCAGGAACCATGCGTGCTACCGCGCGCTCCCGCGGCCGATCGCACTCCCGGCCGCGGATTTGGTAGCCACGGAATCAATGTATCGGGCAATGGTGCCCGATCATTGATTCCTCTCCCCCGCTGAAAAAGCGACAGCTTCTCTCGGAAGCTGTGCTTTTTCTGGCCGTTGCCTCCCCCCTGCGTCACTCTAAGCGTGTGTTACGCTTAGAGTGACGTCATGTAAACAAACTCATGTAAAACTACAACTAAAAGTAAAAAAAATTAAAAACAACACACAATTACATTATAAAACTATAGTTTACATCCCACCCTCCCAAAAATACCCAAATAAAATGTTTAATATAAAAAAAAACCATTACAATTAAAAAAAAAAACATGTAAATATTTAACTAAGGGTCTAAACTTTTTAAATATCAATGTAAAGATGAAATATTTCTATATTTTTTTATTTTTAACTTGTAAATAGTGATAGATGCAAAATGGAAAAAATGCACCTTTATTTCCAAATAAAATATTGTCGCCATACATTGTGATAGGGACATAATTTTAATGGTGTAATAACCGGGACATATGGGCAAATATAATACGTGAGTTTAAATTATGAAGGCATGTATTATTTTAAAACTATAATGGCGGAAAACTGAGAAATAATGATTTTTTCCATTTTTTTCTTATTCTTCCTGTTAAAATGCATTTACAGTAAAGTGGCTCTTAGCAAAATGTACCCCCCAAAGAAAGCCTAAATGGTGGCGGAAAAAACAAGATATAGATCAGTTCATTGTGATAAGTAGTGATAAAGTTATAGGCTAATGAATGTGAGGTGAACATTTCTCAAGTGAACACGACGGAACGCGAATGGGTTAAGCACCTCCCCCAATGCACAAACTCCCTTACAAACATAAAGTTTGTACATACAAACAATAAAATATTAGATATAAAATATGTACATACAAACAAAATAAGATTACAAAAACTATAACGTTGCAAGTTTCAAAACAATATCATATTTCAAAAACTTTAATGTTCTAATGTTGAAAACAATATTTATGGGGCTCCCAAATTTCTGTATTAGCACCTATGCATGCCCAAATTGTCCAATAGCACCAGGTGCCCACATTTCCTGCTTCCTCCCTACTTCCCTTGCACGGAAATGTAACACAAATTGTGTGCATATGGGAACCCAGCCAATCCATTGCAATTTCTGCAGATCAGGATTGGCCCAATATCAAGCAGCATACAATTTGAAATACATCTGCATGCATGATAGAATTATCAGCATCCCATTGGCCATCTTTTTCTTATGTTACAGTATCCTGTACATCATATCACCACTCACTGTATACAAAGGCAGGAAGTGAGGAGCCTGTGAAATTCAGAGGTATGTGTGGCTATTGTGGCCTAGTTCTGCTATAGTTCAGACGAAGCAGGGCGGCCATCAGACATTTTTGGGCCCAGTACTGAGCAAAGCTACTGGGCCCCTTCAGTCCCCTCTCCCCCTACATGGCAAATCACAATCTTTGAGGGCCTGAACACAGTGACGTCCGTGCATTCACTTCTCACGTGCTTCAATGGCTGGGAGCATTCTGCATATGTTCAGTTCATTAAAGAAGCAGGGACAGCCATACTATCCCAGGAGAGGGAAAAAAAACAAAACACATGTATAAATATATAACTACTTGTTCTACTTACATAACATATGTATTGCACTGTCCATATTTTGATTTCAGTGACTTTTTTTTATAGTAAATAAAGAGAATTATGTTCCTGGCATTTTCCATCTTGGTTTCCCTCTGACTATGAGGTTTCGGTCTACATCTCTACTGATGGTGTGTAGGTTCTAAAATATGTTGAACCTGGGCTCATACACACCACAATCTTATCACTCCTGACGGTTTTTTTTACACCTTTTTTCTCCTTACTTTTGTTTTTTTTGATGGTGTTTGATTTAAATGGTGATTTTAATGTACCTTTTATTGCTTATTTCTTAGAACTCTGTAACTCGGCCTGATGAAGGGCATTTAAACTAAAAAGCCAGAAACTAACATGTGTCGTTGCCTCTGAAACGTATGCCTGTAAAGGTTATAACCATTCATCAAGTGGAGCCAAAACTACAACATCTGTCAGTTCTTGACACCAGCTTCTATTTTAGGGTTGTTTGTATGAAGACTGACTTTTTCAAATGTTGAAGAATCGATTTTAACGTTTTTTTTGCAATATGTGTCAATAAAGTTTTCAATATTTTTTGTACTACAAGATTGCATTATGGTTTTTCAATACTAGTCCATATCTAGAAAAATATATGTTTAACTGGGCGAGGTGGATTTCCCAATAAAAGGACTGTGTTTTGACCCTCCAGCGTCAAAAGGACTCTACCCGATTAAATATCTATAGTAGTATAGTGCTCGTCAGTCGCTCCTGTTCCTTTGCTGGGCACTTACAGCCGACTGCAAGCATCCTGCCCTTTGGCGATCTCTTGCATGTGGACGCAGTGTTTTCCTAACTAAGCTTTAACAGCAGTGCAAATTAACTGTTGGCACGCTTATGGTTACAAGTGCTCCCATTCGCCTGCATTATTAACCCCGGCAAGTGGGCAGCTAAGTGGCACATTTGCCATTTATGTGAGATAGCCCTACCTGAATTGCCATTTATCTTATTACGTCATACCCCCCCAGATCTATGGAAAATAAATTCTCACTGTAAGCACACCGTATGCATAGTTTAGGCACTAATGCACAAGCCTTTCAGCAATCATCACTGTGGTCTAGTATGACCCAAGTCAAAGAAGTATTGATCACTCAGCAACGGTCCTCATGTAAACGAGCCCTCGGACAGTTCCAGTTCCTCTAACTGCAGCAGCTGTAGAGAGCAGGAGAATGCCACATGGGATCATGGGTAATTAGCAACACTACAAGCAGGGGCGTGACAATAGCCCCTGCAATCCTTCAACTGCTGGGGGGCCTGGGGGCTGTGAAGGCCCACTCCTCTTCCCTCTCATTACCCACATGCAGAGTAGCACAGGTAATGGAGTAATGTTTACCTCCTCCAGCACTGTGGGTGTCCTCCATGCATCACAGCAACACACACTATCTGCTGCCATTCGCTGGCTACCGGTCACATGACCAATGCGAGTCACATGATCGGGAACCAGCGAACAACAGCCGAGAATGTGCGGCTTTGAGGCCTGGAAGAGACCCATAGCACTGGAGCAGGTAAATATTACTCTGGTCCCTCCACTATTCTTCATGCGTGCAAGGTGTGTGCGGGGGAGGGGAGATGTTGTGGGGAGATCAGGTACGGCGGGTAGAAGTTTGGATTCCAGGGGGCCCCCAATGAAAATTTCCGGGGAGCCTTATAGGCTGCTGTTACGCCCCCTGTCTGCAAGTGAAATACAGGTTAATAGTGTCAGGTGTTCCCTGAAATGACTATAGACTGTCTGTTCTCATAATGCAGAAAGGTTAAGGGATCTTTGAAATATGCATTGTTTTTTGTTTTGTTTTTTTCATCTCTGATTTCTATTCAAATTGACATTTCTTGAAAAAAGTTTGATGTGTACGTAGTCAGTGGTTCAGTCAACCACTGAAGCGCAAAGTTATTTTCTCTTTTAGGAATTTATAACCCTGTGTGCCTCTGCATATTTTATTGCGACTACCCACATTTCATATGAATATAGAAGCGCAAAGAGGAAAAAGGTTCAGATTTATACATTTAATGTAAAAAAAAAAAATCAGCCACAGTAGGATAAAAGTATTTTGATTAACCCTTAACTCCCCCTCTTTCAAACTACCTACCTAAAGGTAGCCCTAACCCTAAAGCCCCCACCCCCCCAGCACAAACTACCTATCTAATGCCTGTCCCTTTAACCCTTCTCCCCCTGCACAAAATACCTACCTAACGCCTAACCCTTAAAATCGCCCCCTGCACAAACTGCCTACCCAATGTCTATTAACCCTTAAACTCCCTCCCCGCACAAACTACCTCCTCGGGCGAACAGTTTAGGCCATCTCTAGTCACTAAGTGATCCCCAGTCTGCTGCCATTATGGTGTGGGTTAGCACACTACAAGTCAGCATATGCACTGGCATTTTCTAGCCCAGCTTCCAGCATGCACTGCATCACCCCCACTTGTTCCCCATTGCAGAGTCACACCCAGGGCCGGGCCGAGGCCTCAGGGCGCAGTGTAGGAGGGGGCGCACAATTCATTCAGCTGTCATTCCTAATTGTGTATTAAGCAGAAATAAGTAAGAAAAGGGGATACATGGCAGTGACTGCACGCCAGATAACTAGATATTAAGGTGTTGGGGAGGTTGTGGGCCCTGTGGCCCTCTTAGTCTAATAGCAATCAGTGTGTGACGGCTGGGGTGGGAGGGATGGAGGGGCGCACTTTGCTGTCTCAGCCTTGGGTGCTGGAGGACCTTGTCCCTGCTGTGGTCACACCTGCTGTCCCTTCTCAAGTTATCTGAGCTCCGTAAAGCAATCAACAGTAAATATGACCAATGATTTCAGTAATGTGCTCTGAATCAGGACTTATTAAAACGTAAAAATTTTACATTCTCTGAGACAAATACAATTCTTTTTAGAGCAGCCATACTGCAGAGATCTGAAGAAACAGTGTTTCCTCTGTTTGTTTTATAGACATTGAGACTATTGCAGTAAATATCTTACTGGAAGTGCTAAGGTCACATGATCAGTCTCAGTATTGTAAAGGGAATTGTGATAAACTGTAGATGGTGCGGCATCTGTATGGCTGATATTGTGGTGAAACCCCTCCCACAGTGTGATGTCATGACCATGGTCCTAACAGCTTGCTGTCTGTGAACCTCGTTGCATTGTGGGAAATATCAGCTTTTTCCAACTGCCAAGAAAGCCATATCTCCCTCTGGGTGTAGAGCTCTCAGTAATGAACATCCCGCAGAGATCACCTGACAGGACTAATGATGTCATGTCACAACCAATAATAAGATTTTACAAACAATGACTGTTTAATATATAAATTAATATTGTAAACACTGAGCAATTTAATTATTATGTTATTTTCACTATAGCTCCTCTTTAAAGAACAACTGAAGTGAGTGAAATATGGAGGATGCCATATTTATTTCCTTTTAAACAATTCACATTGCCTGCCTATTCTACTGATCCTCTGCCTCTGATACTTTTAGACCATAGACCCTAAACAAGCATGACGATCAGATCTTTGACTGAAGTTTGACTGCATTTACCAGATGCTTGTTTCAGGTGTGTAATTCAGATACCACTGATGCATGAAAGATAAGCAGAATGCCAGGCAACTGGTATTGCTTATAAGGAAATAAATATGGCTGCCTCCATATCCCTCTTAATTTGTCCTTTAACCTATGACAGTGCTAAGGAAGTTACATTTCTGGGCAGACATCTTGGAAAGGCAGTAAGCATAGTAGAGAAGCAAGGAGACAATAATTGCAGCACGATCTGTATGCAGTGTATTCAGAGGTGGGCTAAAATGTAATGTGCCCTAGCCAAGGTAGTAACTTTAGACCTACCCCCCCCCCCCCGTGATCTTTTTGTTAAGCTGAAGTGGAGAGAGGTCAGAGAAGGTGGCTGCTGGGCCCCTTGACACCCAGTATGCCCCAGGCACCTGCCTACGTTGCCTGGTGGATGATCCTGCTCTGAGTGTATTATTGTCATATGCACATAAAGAATAAATACATTACTGTCATAGTTCTACACACTTGTAACTGCAGTAGCAAATGTGCGGGTAATAATGGTACATTACAAAAATGGTGTGTGTGTATATATATATATATATATATATATATATATATATATATATATATATATACAAATACAGAGGGGCTGCAGCACACAACAGGAAAACAGTGACAGGGGCTCTTGGTTGCGCTTTAACGCGCTTAAGCTCACCAACTGCGCCAATTTCTCGATGACCTTGCTTCCTGGCTCCCTCACATCCTCTCCTCTGACCTCCCCACCATCATCCTTGGGGATTTCAATATTCCCATCGATGAAGCCCAGAACTCCGCTGTGACCCAGCTACTCACCATTGCCAACTCACTTGGACTAGTAAAACACACCAACGCCCCCCACTCACACTGCACGTCACACAGTGGTGCTCACCGCCAGGTCGTGATCACGCTTACGCGTGGATTCATGACCATTTTGACGCATTCCGCCTCGGACACGAAAATCCGTGAATAGATTTTCAACCACGAAAATCTGCTTCGGCTTCGCGTGAATGCGGACAGAAATCCGCATTCACGCTCGTGAAACCCGGTGCTGAAGTCGTGGTTTGCGGAAATGCGTCAAACTATGCGGAAGTGACACATTGCAGGCCAATCAGAGTGCCCCAGCTAGGCCCTAGCAACCAATCACAGGAGGGGAGTTATGCCCTCCCCTCCTGAATATAAAGCGGCGGCCATGATGGAAAAGCTCTGTCCTTGCTAGACTGTGGTGCTGAGAGGATTATCTCCAGGCCATTGTTGTTTGAGCAAGTGCATTTATTGTGTTAAAAACAAAGCGTTTTTTTTGCTAACACTGCTCTTATACTGTACACAGTTAGCTAGTCAGTGAGTGATTGCTGTAGTTAGTTGTAGTCAGTGTAGTGTAGTGGGAGTGTGGGAGTCTAGTGATTATTTAACTGTGTGTAGTGCTGTGCAGGCAGGTTCAGTGCTGCAGTGTAGTGGGAGTGGGGATTATCTGTGTGTAGAGTGCAGGCAGGCAGGTTAGTGCAGCTGCAGTGTTCACTTGTATATTCCAGTGACAGACAGTTATACACTTGTACTATTTGCAGGCAGCCAGTCACACCGCCGGCGCCGCCACTCTCTGCCAGCGCTGTTCATTCATTCTGTCAGTGACCTTGTGCCGTGCCCAGTGCCCACTGCTCGCTCGCTCGCTGGCATATGAGCATCTCATTACACAGTGTGACATCCTTGTGTGCCCATTGCATCCTTCAGTGACCTAGTTGTATATCCAGTGCCCACTGCTGTGCCCACTGCATCCTTCAGTGACCTTGTACTGTGGCCACTGCATCCTTCAGTGACCTAGTTGTATATCCAGTGGCTACTGCTGTGCCCACTGCATCCTTCAGTGACCTTGTACTGTGCCCACTGCATCCTTCAGTGACCTTGTACTGTGCCCACTGCATCCTTCAGTGACCTAGTTGTATATCCAGTGCCCACTGCTGTGCCCAGTGCATCCTTCAGTGACCTTGTACTGTGGCCACTGCATCCTTCAGTGACCTAGTTGTATATCCAGTGCCCACTGCTGTGCCCAGTGCATCCTTCAGTGACCTTGTACTGTGGCCACTGCATCCTTCAGTGACCTAGTTGTATATCCAGTGCCCACTGCTGTGCCCACTGCATCCTTCAGTGACCTTGTACTGTGCCCACTGCATCCTTCAGTGACCTTGTACTGCGCCCACTGCATCCAGTGATTCATTACTAGCAACATGTCTGGCAGGGTTTCGCGGGGTGAGAGGAAAGGGAGTTCAATTGCCTCAGCCACTTCTGGGACTGCTCCACGTCCAGGGAGAGGACGCCCAGCTGTACATGGTCGTGATGCAGCAGAAAGGGGGGCAGAAAAGCCTGGGCCGAGTCAGCGGACGCCATTGTCCAAATATTTTAAAGTTTCTGGTCCCCGTGTGGTGGTTGAGCAAATGGAACCTGACGTACTCATGGACATCATGACTTCCTCCCAGACTTCTACTGTGAGCACCACTCCAAGCAGTAGCAGCAGCAGCCAACATCCCACGCTTGTTGTGACATCCACCCCAGCACCCACTGGTCAGCAGCCCTCCCAGGATGACAGCGTTCTGTCCCTCAGTCCGGCATCTGGGAACCTGCTGATGCAAGAAGCTCAGGACTTACTGGGGACTGATGTGGCAGAGATTGAGATCGGGCCACAATCACAAGCGTTGTTGAGTTCTGGTGATGAAGAAGAGGGGTCTGTGTCTGGGGATGTAGGGACAGAAGAGGAGGCGGGGGAGTCAGAGGAAGAGCTGGATTATGATGATGCTGCTGATGATGACGACGTTGTGGACCCTAACTATGTGCAGCCTGCTGAGTCCGTGGAAGAATGGTCAGAGCAGGATGACGAGTCACCTCGGCCTAGGCAAGGATTTCGCCATATGTCAGGCAGGGGCAGGGGCATCGGCAGCAGTGGGCGTGGAGGAAGTAGACAGGACACTGCTTCAGCCGGCACCACCACCATGCAACCCCCGGCAACTACTACCACACATTGCTCCTCTGCACCCTCTGCTAGTGGGGGCCGCAGTAAATTAAAGTCACTAGTGTGGGATTGCTTTGAGGAATGTACTGATGACAAAAGGTATGCGGTGTGCAGGTTATGCAGCAAAAGATTGAGCCGTGGGAAAAGTCTGAGCAAGATGGGTACCTCATCCCTCCAGGGCCACCTGAGAAGCCGCCACTGCCGCGAGTATGTGGACTTTAAGAGGAAGCAGGCACTGCTGGCAGGGGTTCCTGAGAGCAGAAGTCCCACCAGCGCAGCAGCATCCTCCCTCCCTCAGGGTCGTGAATCCCCCACAGCAGCAGCAGTAGTAGCACGCAAGCGCTCTTCCACCTCGGCTGCTCAGGACACAGACATTGAGGCTGGCAGCCAGTGTTCGTCTCTCTCCTCTGTCTCCCCTGCATCCCAGCGTCGTCAGACCCTGCTGAGCGACACCTTTCAGGGTCTGACCAAGCCTCTGCCTCCAAGCCACAGGCGGATCCACAAACTAAATGGCTTGCTGGCCCGGGCCATGGCATCACAGCTGCTTCCCTACTCCCTGGTGCAGGAGGGGAGCGCCATGCGGACGCTGCTCCAATTTGGCATCCCCGAGTGGCAAGTCCCCAGTCGCCACTATTTCAGCAGGAGCGCGATCCCAGCACTCCACAAGTTTGCGGTGGAAAACGTGCCCCGTTCCCTGGACTACTCTGTGGGCAAGCGGGTCCACGTGACCATGGACTCGTGGAGTAGCAGATTTGGGACAGGTCGCTACCTGTCCTTTACGGCCCACTGGGTGACACTGATGGAAGGGAGGGAGGACAAGAGCGCATCAGCCCAGCTAGTGGTGCCACCACGCGGGATCAGGGGGGATGCAGAATGGTCCTGTCACGACACTCCCTCAGCACCCGGAAAGCAAGCCCGCCTCGGCAGCAGCAGCGCCAAGCCTCGGCACTGCCAAGCCCTTTTAAAATTGGTGACCCTGGGGAAGGAGAGGCTTACGGCCACCAACGTCCTGGCCGCCCTCAGGAAGCAGGAGCGGAGGTGGCTGACCCCCAGAGGCCTGGAAGTGGGGTATGTGGCAGCCGATAACGGGGCCAACCTGGTGGCAGCAGTGCAGCAGGGAAACCTCCAGCACATCCCCTGCTTGGCCCACGTGCTCAATCTTGTGGTGCAGCGCTTCTTGCGCACCTACCAGGGGATGAGCGAGCTGCTGCAGGATGCCCGGGCGGTGGTACGCTTTTTCCGCCTGTCAGCCACTGCCTCTGCACTCTTGTCCACCTTACAGCAGCAGTATGGAAGGCCACAACACCGGCTGATCATCGACATGCCAGTTCGCTGGAATTCGACTCTGGCCATGTTGGAGCGGCTGTGTCAGCACAGGCTGGCTGTTAGGGCCTACATGCTAGACCCAAGTGTCCCCAGCAACCAGCAAGTCCCCATGATTACTGCCACTCAGTGGACACTGATGCAGCAAGTATGCCTGGTGCTGAGTCCCTTCCTGGAGGCAACCAAGATGGTCAGTGAGGAGCGGGCCTCTGTGTGCCAGTGGGTGCCCTTGGTTTGTCTACTGGAGCAGGCAATGGACAATTTAATTGAGCGTGGGGATGAAGCCCTGAGGCAGTTGGAAGAACAGGAGCAGATGGCAGCACAGTCCAGCTCAGAGGAGGGCTCACAGCAGGTAGTGGAAGAGTTGGAGGTCCCTAACCTGAATGAGGAGGAGGAGGAGGAGCAGAGTGCAGCAGGCGTTGTACGTGGATGGCGGTTTGAGGAGGACAACGACATGGCACAGGAAGAGGACAGGCATGCGTTATGGGACAATGGCGAGGACGAGGAAGATCTTGCTGGCAGGGCCCACTTGTTTCCCATGGCTGTGCACATGTTGCGCTGCCTTCGCAGGGACCCCCGGGTGATCCAGATGCGTTCAAGGGAGGACATCTGGATTACCTTGATGCTTGATCCCCGTCTGAAGGGGAAGCTGGGAGACTTAATGACGCCATCCACCACCGAGCAACGCACAAGGGAGTTGAAGGAGGCCCTTGTGCGCAGACTACTGGAAGCATTCCCCCAGCCTTCCACCCCCACTGTAACTGCTCTGCCAAGCCAGCAAGAGGTGCCTGCCATTGCCACTAGCAGCACAACAACCACCACCAGCAGCAGCAACTGGGGCCCCGGAGACCTGAAGAGCCTAAGCAAGAGCCTGTATGCAGTGCAGCAGCCCAGAACAGAGGTGCCCGCCACAGCATCCACCACCAACCAGCACAAGCAACGACTGACCACCATGGTGTCTGACTATATGGGGTCATCCAGCGGGCTCAATGACACCGACAGCCCCGTGGACCCCTTGGAGTACTGGGTCAAGAGACTGGACATCTGGAGCGAGCTTTCCCAGTACGCCCTGGAACTCCTATCCTGCCCTCCTTCCAGTGTCCTCTCAGAGAGATGCTTTAGTGCGGCCGGTGGCGTGGTCACAGAGAAGCGCTCTCGGCTCTCCCACGCCTCTGTGGACAAACTCACCTTCTTGAAAATCAACCAGGCTTGGGTGGAAGGTGAGTTCCTGGCCCCTATTGTCAGACACAGGGGGACATGAAGTGGCTGCTGCATGTGCTGTTGTTAACTATGCCTGCCTTTATAAAGACATTTACTACCTGCCTAGTGCCTACCTTGGTTAATTTTTTGGTGTTATGGTACTACTACCAGTAAGTTGCCATGGTCCTCCTTCTGAGCTGCTGAACTGACCGCCCGCTTTGTCCTCCTGACTCAGTCGCTACTACACTCTGCGTTCACAGTGCCCGGGTCACCGGGTGCATTTAATTTTTTGGCCAGCACTATGACGCTGTGCTACTACTACTGTGCTGCTGCTGCTGAACTGACCGCCCGCTTTGTCCTCCTGACTCAGTCGCTACTACACTCTGCGTTCACACTGCCCGGGTCACCGGGTGCATTTAATTTTTTGGCCAGCACTATGACGCTGTGCTACTACTACTGTGCTGCTGCTGCTGAACTGACCGCCCGCTTTGTCTTCCTGACTCAGTCGCTACTACATTCTGCGTTCACACTGCCCGGGTCACCGGGTGCATTTAATTTTTTGGCCAGCACTATGACGCTGTGCTACTACTACTGTGCTGCTGCTGCTGAACTGACCGCCCGCTTTGTCCTCCTGACTCAGTCGCTACTACACTCTGCATTCACACTGCCCGGGTCACCGGGTGCATTTAATTTTTTGGCCAGCACTATGACGCTGTGCTACTACTACTGTGCTGCTGCTGCTGAACTGACCGCCCGCTTTGTCCTCCTGACTCAGTCGCTACTACATTCTGCGTTCACACTGCCCGGGTCACCGGGTGCATTTAATTTTTTGGCCAGCACTATGACGCTGTGCTACTACTACTGTGCTGCTGCTGCTGAACTGACCGCCCGCTTTGTCCTCCTGACTCAGTCGCTACTACACTCTGCGTTCACACTGCCCGGGTCACCGGGTGCATTTAATTTTTTGGCCAGCACTATGACGCTGTGCTACTACTACTGTGCTGCTGCTGCTGAACTGACCGCCCGCTTTGTCCTCCTGACTCAGTCGCTACTACACTCTGCGTTCACACTGCCCGGGTCACCGGGTGCATTTAATTTTTTTGGCCAGCACTATGACGCTGTGCTGCTACTACTACCACCAGTATGTTGCCGTGGTCCTTCTGTGCTGCTGAACTGACCGCCCGCATAGTCCTTCTCCTGACTCAGTCGCTACCACCACTGCACTCTGCGTTCACACTGCCCGTGTCCACTGACAACTCTGCTGCGATGTCATTGCTAATTGCTGCAAAAAAAAAACAAAAACAAAAAAAATTACAAAAACCTCTCTGGAGCCTTTTTGCCGTCAGCCACTCATCCTCCTCCAGCGGTACCTTCGCCGCCAAGTGCCATTGGAACTCGCCTTCACCTCTTTGACTGCTTAACGCGTATATCCCTTTTTAAAACCACTTATTACCAATTAATAGCCCCATTTAAAGTGTTGATTTCACTTTAAAATCCATTTTCTCTAGCAAAAATTTTTGGGGGGGAATTTTTTATGTTGAAGTTATGTTGCCCCTTATCACCTCGATAATCCATGCTATTTGGGGGACTGTAGCATGTATGGGGGCTTTGTTATTAACATTAAAAGAAAATCCGCCTCCGGGCATGAATCCACGCGTGATTACGCCATTCACGGGAAAAAATCCGCGTGGTTGCGTGGACGCGACCGCAAATCCGCATGCGGCGGGGCCGAATGCGGATTTTTTTTTTCAACCACGCGGATTTCCGAATTCGTGGATGAGGCACATCCGAGCATCACTAACGTCACACTCTCGACCTTATATTCACCGCTATTGCAGACCTTGACATCGCACCCTTTCCACCCTCAGACCATCACCTTCTCACCTTCAACCTCCTCACGGAAGGCACCTCCAAACTACCCGGCCGCCCACCTGGTCAATGGCAGCGAGACCTACACAAGCTCAACCCTAGCGTCCTTGCTGACCCCCTCCATGCCCTCTCCTTCACTCTCCCCACCCTAACCTGTCCTAATCTTGCTGCAGCTCAGTATCGCCAAACTCTCTCATCAGCCCTAGAGAAAGCTTCTCCACCAATATTTCGCCGCAACCGACCCCCTAACCCCCAGCCCTGGCGCACTACCCATACTCGCAACCTCCAGAGGGAAACACGCGCCACTGAACGGAAATGAAGGAAATCTAGACTTAAAGGAATACTTAAGTCTAGAAAAAAAAAATGACATTTACTCACCTGGGGCATCCCTCAGCCCCCCGAAGCTGGATGGTGCCCTCGCAGCCCCGCTCCGATCGTCCTGTCCCCGCCGGCGGCTACTTCCGGTTCGGCGACAGCCGCCGACAGGCTGGGAACGCGGCTGATTTTCCGCGTTCCCAGCCGCTGCTATCACTCTCTATGCTGCCATAGCGTATATATATACGCTCTAGCAGCATAGAGAGTGATAGCAGCGGCTGGGAACGCGGAGCCGCCGGCGGGGACAGGACGATCGGAGCGGGGCTGCGAGGGCACCATCCAGCTTTGGGGGGCTGAGGGATGCCCCAGGTGAGTAAATGTCATTTTTTTTTCTAGACTTAAGTATTCCTTTAACCACTTGGCAGCTGCAGGACCAGCGACGCAGTACTGCGTCGCCAGCTGCAGGCTGATTAATCAGGAAGCAGCCGCTCGCGCGAGCGGCTGCTTCCTGTCAATTCACGGCGGGGGGCTCCGTGAATAGCCTGCGGGCCGCCGATGGCGGCTCGCAGGCTAAATGTAAACACAAGCGGAAATAATCCGCTTTGTTTACATTGTACGGCGCTGCTGCGCAGCAGCGCCGTAAGGCAGATCGGCGATCCCCGGCCGGGGATCGCCGCCATGTGACAGAGGACGTCCTGTCACTGGCTGCACAGGACGGATAGCGTCCTGTGCAGCCTGGATCACTGGGGGGACAGGTAGGAGAGGGAGGGGGAGGGAATGTCGCCGCGGAGGGGGGCTTTGAGGTGCCCCCCCCCCCGCAACATGCCACCAGCAGGAGCGATCAGACCCCCCCTGCACATCATCCCCATAGGGGGGAAAAAAGGGGGGCGATCTGATCGCTCTGCGTGCCCGCTGATCTGTGCTGGGGGCTGCAGAGCCCACCCAGCACAGATTCCTTAAAACAGCGCTGGTCCTTAAGGGGGGGTAAAGGGTGGGTCCTCAAGTGGTTAACCAGGATTTCCTACAGTACAAGACCAACCTGCTGCAGTTCCACACTGCCCTTGCTCATGCGAAGCAGGAATACTTTACCAAGCTCATCGGAGCACAAGCTTCCAACCCCCGGCGTCTCTTTGCCACTTTCAACTCCCTGCTTAAACCCCCCCACCCTCCGTTTCCTCCCTCTCTGCCACAGATTTAGCCACCCACTTCACCAACAAAATTGTCTCTATCAGCCAGGAAATATCCAATCTCAAATCTTCACCTCCCACCCCCTCCCAACCAACTCCTCCTCCACCCTATCCTCCCCTCACATCCTTCACTCCTACTACTACCGAGGAAGTCATCCACTTACTGCATACTTCCCATACCACTACTTCCCCCCTTGACCCCATCCCTTCTGATTTACTCCAGCCTCACTTCACGGAATTGGCCCCAGTCCTCACTACCCTGTTCAACCTCTCCCTATCCACAGGCACCTTTCCCTCAGACTTCAAGCAGGCCACTGTACTACCCCTGCTCAAGAAACCCTCCCTCGACCCCTCGCTACCCTCCAACTACCGTCCTATCTCCCTCCTCCCCTTTGCCACAAAACTCCTTGAGCGTCTGGTTCACAAACGCCCGACCCAGTTCCTCAATGCCAACTCACTGCTAGACCCACTGCAATCTGGATTTCGGCCTGCCCACTCAACCGAAACTGCTCTCACCAAAGTGGTCAATGACCTTGCCTTAGCTAAATCTGAAGGTAAATACTCCATTCTCCTCCTTCTTGACCTTTCAGCAGCTTTTGACACAGTAGATCATCCCCTACTCCTCCAGTCCCTCCAGTCCATGGGCATTCACGATCTTGCCCTGTCCTGGCTTTCATCCTACCTCTCCAACAGCTCCTTCACGACCGCCTTCAATGAGTCCTCATCCACCCCCAACCACCTCTCGGTGGGAGTCCCCCAAGGTTCGGTCCTTGGCCCCCTACTGTTCACCCTATACACATCCTCCATTGGTAAGGTTATCTCCTCCATGGGTTTTAACTATCATCTGTATGCAGATGACACCCAGATCTACCTCCACACCCCTGACATATCCACCACTACCATGGACAAGGTCTCCTCCTGTCTATCAGCCATCTCCTCCTGGATGTCCGCTAGGTTCCTGAAACTAAACCTAGACAAAACTGAATTTATGATCTTCCCACCCCGGACATCCATAAACCTCCCAGATGTGCATGTCACTGTTAACCACACTACCATTCACCCTACCTCTCAAGCCCGCTGTCTGGGTGTCACCCTGGACTCCGCACTCTCCTTCACTCCCCTCATCCAAAACCTCACAAAGTCCTGCAACTTCCACCTTCGTAACATCTGTAAGATTCGCCCTTTCCTGACCTCTGCCACCACCAAACTCCTCATCCATGCCCTCATAATTTCCCGCCTTGACTACTGCAATGCCCTGCTGTCTGGTCTCCCTATGACCTGAACAGCCCCACTGCAGTCCATCATGAATGCAGCAGCCAGAATTATCCACTGCTCCCATCGCTCCACCATGGCGTATCCCCTCCTTGAATCCCTCCACTGGCTTCCTATCCAGTCCAGAATCAGATTCAAGATACTGTGTCTGACCTACAAATCTGTCCACAAAACCTGTCCAACCTACATTTCCGATCTTACTCAGAG
The DNA here is from genome assembly GCF_040937935.1 of Hyperolius riggenbachi. Classification (NCBI taxonomy): domain Eukaryota; kingdom Metazoa; phylum Chordata; class Amphibia; order Anura; family Hyperoliidae; genus Hyperolius; species Hyperolius riggenbachi. The sequence continues at coordinate 79,964,322 of NC_090654.1, forward strand.
GTACACACCTAGCCGCTCACTCCGCTCTTCCAATGAACTTCGCCTAACCGCCCCCGCATCACCCAGTCCCATGCACGCCTCCAGGACTTCTCAAGAGCTGCTCCAACACTATGGAACTCCCTACCTCCACCCACTAGGGCAGCCCCCTCCTTAAACATCTTCAAGAAAGCACTCAAAACTCACCTTTTCACTCTGGCCTACTACCCCTCACAAGTGCTCTAAACCCACAGCTGAACTCTGGTCTCCTACCTCTAGTGTCCCTACCTCTCCCTTTAGATTGTAAGCCTTTGGGCAGGGTCCTCCTCCTTTTGTGTCCAACCTGATCATGCACCTCCATTACTGTGAACCCATGCTAGGCATCTCAGTGAACCTAACTTGCCTAATCTCCATGCTCCATCCAGTGACTGACTAAACATTACCTTGTACTCATACTGTGCTGCATGATCTGATCTTTCTTGTATTCAGGTATTGTCATTTTGCTGTATGTCACCCCTAAATATTGTATGCATCCCTATTTATTGTCCAGCGCTGCGTAATATGTTGGCGCTTTATAAATACAATAAATAAATAAATAAATAAAGTGTCCCCAATCTGGTGAGTCCTACGCTACCATGCAAAATGCTCGTTTTTATAAGCAGTCTAGTGGGAACTCATCCAAAAACCCAAGAGTCAACTAAATGGGAGAAAAGGAAATTAAAAACACCTCACCTTTCACTAGCTACCGAATGAACTCTCTGAGCAATCTACTCATTTATATGCTTAATTGTGCTAGAGGTGGGCGTGGCTATGCATGCTCACAGGGGGAAATTATAAATAAATACCAAGGGATGAGCAGCACAAACCAAATTTTATGCAATTTTATGCAAAGAATGCACGCAGCACTGGAGGTCCCCGGACTCCATAAGAAATATACAAATACAGAGGGGCTGCAGCACACAACAGGAAAACAGTGACAGGGGCTCTTAGTTACGCTTTAACGCGCTTAAGCTCACCAACTGCGCCAAAGTGTCCCCAATCTGGTGAGTATATATATATATATATATATATATATATGTGCAGTTTTCCCTTTAGTAATATAAAAGGGGAGGGATTATGAAACCTTCATTTTGTTTGCATCGGATTTCTGTTGCATTAAAAGCAGACACGATTATTACACCTATAAGCGTCTCCCAAAGATCCATCTCTCTCTAGCCCCATAGATGAGTGAAATGTCATTACGCTAATTAATCCATCAAATTTCTACTCACTGCTGACTTTTCAGCAATATCTGGTATTGCCCTTTAAAAACGGTCAGCTTCAGCGCAAGAGTCAATAGACGGTATTTGGACAGAGGTCTTCCTGTTGTCATTTCATTCTCGCGGCGACCTTTCAATAAAGATTTTTTTCCGGGTCTTCAGGAAAAAAAAAGAACATCTGTTTGGCTTTTAAGGATGGGGACCGATCGATAGAATCCGCGGATCGAAAATCAGAGTCATTCAATGCCACGCAACTCCCTAATTAAAGATAATATTTTTTCCTTTGAACACAAGGCTTGTGTCTCCGGGCTCCGTCCCCTTCAGAAAATGGCCAACCTCATCTCTAATTCCCTTGATGAATGTTCTGCCACTGCCTCCTCTCCAGCAGCCCTCTGCTTTCTGATTACTTTTTGGGCAAAAAGAAAGCAATTCTCGTTACTGAGAGCAGCCAAATGGATTTGGACACGGGAAGAAAATGTTACCAATTCTGCCCGGCCTGATAATACCGCCGCTCGGCGAGACTGAATGTTCCTGCGCTGGGTATTGAGAAGAAAATGGACATCTAAGCAACGCGGTGTAAAATAGAGCGTTTTACTGATAATGGCGGTCAAAATTAGCTTGGGAAAAAAAATGTAAGATTCCTTTAGCAGTCTGGCTCTGCCTAACGTGTTACTATAAAATGCAGGAATTTCCTACAGAATGGTATATGCTTGCGTAATAAAAATATCTTATAAGACCAAATAAAAGTCTTTCACTTAAGGGTTTCTCAAACTGAACATCTCTATTACTGTAATGGAATAAATGGCGGCATTAGAGCCAAACTTAATAAAGAGGCTTTGTCCTGATGGCCATTTATACAAATCTGAATCCCAACTCTTAAATTATAATCACCGTGAATTTTTTTTTATCAGTGAGGCACCGCTGTTTTTCCAATTTAGGATTTTTTTTTCTGTTTTTATACAGCACTTAGGGCCATATTTGTGAATGATTGATATTGTAAATACGCACGACATTCACATTACGTGATTTTGTTTATGTTTACTAATGCGCTTACAGGCACTTCGCAAGTATATTTTTTTTTGTACAGAATCACATCAAGCTTCATTAGCAGCTATGAGATGGAGAAGCAAAAGTGTAGCAGAGGATTATTACTGATGCTGTACGGCAGGGCTGGGTTTCTGTAAAGGCCAAAAAGTCCCGGGTCTAGGGCGGCTGCTTATAGATAACCAAGGGCACCTTCACTTGGTAGGACTTTCGGTACAATACCACATATAAGATCCAGCTGCCAGTAGAAATATCTATTCCCAATAGGTTGTCAAGCCTTTATATAATTCAGCAGCGCTGTATCCTGTATAGGTGCACACAGTCAAAAGTCACACTATCCAATATCCTCTCCACCCCCTGTAAATCACTCTGAAGAGTGAGATAAATGAGGACAGATCAGTGGCAGAAACAATGTTTCTTTAGTAAGAATAAAACTCATCCAAAGTACATATTGGTCGTGGTACTCACATAAAGGGTCCGAAAACTAATTAGGGCCATATCAGTATAATCATCTTTCACACTCTGTGGTATCAAAAAGCCCTGGGATCATGAGAGCGGGAATACTTTGGTGATGTTTTGTGTTTCTCACGGATGACGGTGAGCTATCATTAGATAAATGGTCTTACTCTACAACATGACTTGAAACATCGATGAGCAAGGAGTTGGGGACCTGTCCACACCGGAAAAAAACAAACATATACCAATAAATTGAGTATACTGAATTTCCTAGGGTCCATTCCCCCTCCATTTTTACTCGCCTTAACCCTCCCATTCCACTCTCCAATACCACCCTTTTTCCCGACTCCCTGCTAAATGGACCAAAAGTTTTAACCCCTCTCCAACCAGGGCAAGCACTCTCCGATGCATCCCCCTATGCTAGCACCATCTCTCTCCCCCCCCCCCCACCCCACCCTCTATAACAGACCACATTTTGGTGGCCACCTGCCCTAGCCTATGGCCTAAACTAGCTTTATAGGAAAAAAAAATCTGAATTTAATATGAAAATGACATTGGTGAAAATTCAAGCTCATCCCTATTGGTATCGGTATGTCACTTTAAAGGGAACCTAAACTGAGAGGGATATGGATGTTTCCTTTTAAACAATACCAGTTGCCTGGCAGTGCTGCTGATCTCTTTGGTTGCAATAGTAGCTGAATCACACACCTGAAACATGCATCCAGCTAATCCAGTCTGACTTCAGTCAGAGCACCTGATCTGCATGCTTGTTCAGAGGCTATGGCTGAAATTGTTAGAGAAACTGGTTCAGCAGGAGAGTCGGGCAACTGGTATTAATTTAAAAGGAAAAATCCATATCCTTCTCAGTTTAAGTTCCCTTCAAGTTATTGAGCCTCTTGTTGCGTTGAGAACCATTGATAGTTGTTACATTTATTTCAAGAAGACCTGTCAGTTGCACATGAAGAAGTAAACACCACGTTCAGTACTGGTCGGTACAGCGCAGCACATATGGTTGGTGAGTTATCTGCAAGGCTGTTAAAAACACCATAGACAGCCTTGTCTGTAATGTTCACACTGTAAAACTGCGTTGCTGTGTGATGGGTTATATTTGCATGCAGCACAGTGCTGTCTTACTCAGTGTCATTCAGTGGGGTCAACACTGCTACGGATATTAGTACAGTGACCTTGAGATGCAGTATAATGGATGGTCACATTCGTTTTATGATGTGAACAAGGTCTAACAGTTTTCAGAACCGACTGTTATGAACAGAAGGAAAATTCACCTAAAAGCATTGGACAATATATTACATGAGAAACTCCAAAAATTAGATAATTGTGCAAAAGTGCATTTATTTCAGTAATTCAACTTAACCTCATGGGCGATAATCCCGAGCTGAGCTCGGGGTAAGCCGGCGCAGAGGAATTATCAGGCCCTGGTGGGCCGATTTGCATAATTTTTTTTGTTACACACAGCTAGCACTTTGCTAGCTGCGTGTACACGCCGATCGCCGCCACTCTGCGCCGATTCACCACTACCCGCCGCGTTAGAGGGCCCCCCCTGCCGAGACCCCGTGCGCAGCCTGGCCAATCACCACCAGGCAGCACTAAGGGATGGATCGGGACTCCCTCCGACGCCATGACGTGGATGACGTGGATGACATCATCCCGATCATCGCCATGGCAACGGGGGAAGCCAAACAGGAAAACCCGTTCTGAACGGGATTTCCTGTTTGCTCTGATCGCCGGAGGCGATCGGAAGGGGTTTCTGCACAGCGGCTATCATGTAGCTAGCGCTAGGCTAGCTACATGATTTAAAAAAAAAAAAACTGTAAAAATAGTGCTGCGCTGCCCCCTGGTGATTTTATTGTATTGCCTAGGAGGTTAAAAGGTGAAGCTAATATATGAAATAGACGTATTGCACACAAAATCACAGCTTGTGTGTACTGCAACACTGGAACCCATCGAGATTTCACATAAGAAGATTTGTGAAGTATAAACTAAATACTAAAAAATGTCCATATACTATAAGCCAAAACTGAAAAGAGCTAAACACTAAAATAATGATGAAACAGAACAAATGAACAAAAAGCAGTTCCAGGTTGGTAAAACAGTCAGACATTCAACACGCAAATTAGCATACATCACAAATATTTAGGACAATAAAACAATGCTGCAGGCATAGAATACTTGGTTCACACACTCCTGTCATACTGCAAAGCCTTTTGGGTAATTCACCAATTCTCCTGCATGCCTTTTGTGTTATCAGTAATGCATACATTTCCCCATAACCCACTCCATTCCCTTCTCACCCCCTTTCTATCAAGTTCCAGTGGCTTGGCCCATGTTACGGTTGCCTCAACTAGTTTATTTAGAAATTTCATTTTTGGGCCACTTACTTGATTGTTACATTGTGTGAGCACACCTGTTTTATACTGCAAAAGACCGAAGGTCTGACACTGCTGTGGCTTTATTGGATCACATGTGCATACAGTTCAAAGTACGTCTAGCATCGTAGTGGAGTGCAGAAACCTGGTGGTGTAGCGGTAGGTGCAGGGCACTGGCCTGCCTGACGGCCGTTACACTCATTGAATACTTGCCTTGGAAGAAGCTCTAATAAGTGAAACAGGCAGACCAGTGCCCTGCATCCACTGCTACAGCACCCACCAGTTTTCCTGCACTCCATTATGATGCTAGATATACTTTGAGCTGGTTGCACATGTGAACCAATACAGCCACGTTAGTGCCAGGCCTTCGGTCTTTTGTAATATTTACGTTGAACTCTTGTTCTGGTCCAGAGCAGCCCACTTACCCTGGCTGATGGTGGTGGTGGCCACAAACCGAGGACCTCAGGTGCTAGTGCCGATTTCGCTCTTTTTCTAACAACTCCAATCTATTTCATGCTGATCACACATAGCAATAGAAATGTTTGTTGTCTTAGGCTATCATTCATCATTGATCATTATTCGGTGTATATTTTGCTTATTTCTCAAAAGAGAACAATAGAAATGTTTCAGCTGTTTTTGTTCAAACTGCCCCATTTTTATGTTTTCACCTGGTGGCAATTTAATTGTTTTCAATAACGGAACCATTGGAACTGAATTAAAAACTGAAAAATGGCACCTGTGTGGCCAGCATAATGGCCTTCACTCCGTTTCAGCCTCCTGCCATACAGATTATGTGAGTCTTGGGGGCATATTTATTATGGTGGCAATCAGCTGATCACCATAAAAGTGCCATTATTTCTGCAGACTGCCACATTTATAAAAGGGAAGTGCATTTTATAAGTGTTGAGCAGCATGAATAAGGTGACCTTCCACTTAATATCAGCATTGAAAATAAACACCAAGTATAGGACCTGCTACACAAAGCTACACATAGCGTATTGCTCTAATAAGGTAACACATGCTGTCCTCCAGCCTTGGTACCGGTAACATTGCCTTCACATGGGAAATATATCCACCATTTGGGCATCAGGCTTCTATAAAGAAGCAATTGTGTGTAGGTAATAGAACAGATCATTCGTTTTCATAAGCATGAAAAAAACTTCATTTATAAATAACAGTAAAACTAAAATTGGTGCTAGCTGGAACTTATTAAAGTGGACCCAAATTAAAAATACAAGATTTCAGAAATAAAATCTATTTTCTAAATTATAATAATAAATAGCAGCCGTTTTTCAGCTGCATGATGCCGACTATAAAATATTTTACATTTATTGGAGGAACCCCTCCCTTCCTTTCAATTGCCGGGACAGAATCCGGCAGACTGGTGGAGTAGGTGGTGTCCGGCAATGGAGGAATTGCTAATGGCTGCCCCCAGTATAACCCTAATTATGGAAAGAGAAGGGTGAAAAGCATGCACTGAAATGCTCATAGGCTTGAAGGAGTGTTTATTTATCTTTGTATGTGTCAGAGTGGTGCAACTAAATATTTTGAATTAAAAAATTTTTTGGTTTGGGTCCGCTTTAAGTTATTCTGGAGTCTGGATTATAATATGGGGCAATCAGTTAGCTCATGGAGAGCATCTGATTTTTTTTGTAGCTGGGCTAACCAAACTTAAAAGCCACCTACCTTTAGGTTTATCTTAACTTAAAGTGAACCTCCAGACTAAAAATCTACTCAGCAGCAGCACTGAAAAGGCTTGGTTTCTTTAACAGTTTCACAGCATCAGAACTTTTTTTTTATCTAAGCCTCATTTTTTGGCTGCACAGAAGCTAAGCTCTGCCCATCAAAGAAAACTGCCCGGGCATTTTTCCCCTGATAGTGTGCAAAGCATGATGGAATTTCTGATGATGTTGTTCTCGTTGCCTAGCAACTAGCAGGGGTGATCAGGACACAAGGCAGTTGGAACTGTGTCTCATGCTGCCTTTCAACCAAAAAGATGGCTGCCCTCATGAAATCATAAATATTTGCCTATTCTTTTAAAACAGGGTGGGTAAGAGATTATATTACCTGTCAATTTTAATTAACATAACAAATGTAAGTTAATGACAGTATGTTTGTTTAGGCTGACGTTTCTCTTTAACTAAGAATTATTTATTACTATTCTTCTCATAAGCCTATTTTTACTTGAGGCCACCAGAAAAAATTGATTTTATATGGTGCACACTCCTTTTCCTTCCCCCCTGCAGAGACCCACGCAGTAGGGTGGGATTTGCTTAGTGTTGGGCGAACATCTAGATGTTCTGGTTCGGGCCGAACAGGCCGAACATGGCTGCGATGTTCGGGTGTTCGACCCGAACTCCGAACATAATGGAAGTCAATGGGGACCCGAACTTTTGTGCTTTGTAAAGCCTCCTTACATGCTACATACCCCAAATTTACAGGGTATGTGCACCTTGGGAGTGGGTACAAGAGGAAAAAAAAAATTAGCAAAAAGAGCTTATAGTTTTTGAGAAAATCGATTTTAAAGTTTCAAAGGGAAAACTGTCTTTTAAATGCGGAAAATGTCTGTTTTCTTTGCACAGGTAACATGCTTTTTGTCGGCATGCAGTCATAAATGTAATACATATAAGAGGTTCCAGGAAAAGGGACCGGTAACGCTAACCCAGCAGCAGCACACGTGATGGAACAGGAGGAGGGTGGCGCAGGAGGAGAAGGCCACGCTTTGAGACACAACAACCCAGGCCTTGCATGAGGACAAGAAGCGTGCGGATAGCGATTTGCATTTTGTCGCCATGCAGTCATAAATGTAATACAGATGAGAGGTTCAATAAACAGGGACCGGAAACGCTAACCCATCACAGATGTTCATTGTTCATGTTACTTGGTTGGGGTCCGGGAGTGTTGCGTAGTCGTTTCCAATCCAGGATTGATTCATTTAAATTTGAGTCAGACGGTCTGCATTTTCTGTGGAGAGGCGGATACGCCGCCGATCTGTGACGATGCCTCCGGCAGCACTGAAACAGCGTTCCGACATAACGCTGGCTGCCGGGCAAGCCAGCACCTCTATTGCGTACATTGCCAGTTTGTGCCAGGTGTCTAGCTTTGATACCCAATAGTTGAAGGGTGCAGATGGATTGTTCAACACAGCTACGCCATCTGACATGTAGTCCTTGACCATCTTCTCCAGGCGATCGGTGTTGGAGGTGGATCTGCACGCTTGCTGTTCTGTGTGCTGCTGCATGGGTGTCAGAAAATTTTCCCACTCCAAGGACACTGCCGATACCATTCCCTTTTGGGCACTAGCTGCGGCTTGTGTTGTTTGCTGCCCTCCTGGTCGTCCTGGGTTTGCGGAAGTCAGTCTGTCGGCGTACAACTGGCTAGAGGAGGGGGGGGATGTCAATCTCCTCTCTAAAGTCTCCACAAGGGCCTGCTGGTATTCTTCCATTTTGACCTGTCTGGCTCTTTCTTCAAGCAGTTTTGGAACATTGTGTTTGTACCGTGGATCCAGAAGGGTATAAACCCAGTAATTGGTGTTGTCCAGAATGCGCACAATGCGTGGGTCGCGTTCAATGCAGTCCTAGGCCGAAGAGGTCATAGCCTAGGGTCACAAAACCTGTTTATTGGGCAATTTCAATGGTGGCGAGTCTGACGTACATAAATCGCAGCAATGGCCGTTAGCAACGTCTGAATCTCACGAAATGTCTCATGCAGGTAGAAGACATATTGTTAGACTTGGGCTCCAAAGATGGGTTCCCTACATCTCTGCAAACCAGAGTTACAGGGCTCCAAATTTGGTAAAATCCCCCATAGGCTTTCATTGGGCCTCCTATTTACAGTTCCAAAATCTCACATCTTTTCAAAGGGCAATTACTCAGCAGTGGCAAATTTTCTAGCATTGTAGGGACCCTTAGGGGGAACATGACTGGTGAGTTTCGGGCCCCTAGGCCAAAGAGGTCATAGCCTAGGGTCACAAAAACCTGTTTATTTGGGCTATTTCAATGGTAGTGATGGTGACGTACATAAATCGCAGCAATGGCCGTTAGCAAAGTCTGAATCTCACGAAATGTCTCATGCAGGTAGAAGACATATTGTTAGACTTGGATTCCAAAGATGGGGTCCCTACATCTCTGCAAACCAGAGTTACAGGGGTCCAAAATTGGTAAAATCCCCCATAGGATTTCATTGCCTCCCTATTTCACTTTCCAAAATCTCACATCTTTTCAAAGGGCAATGGCTCAGCAGTACCAAATTTTCTAGCATTGTAGGGACCCTTAGGGGGAACATGACTGGTGAGTTTCGGGCCCCTAGGCCGAAGAGGTCATAGCCTAGGGTCACAAAAACCTGTTTATTTGGGCTATTTCAATGGTAGTGATGGTGACGTACATAAATCGCAGCAATGGCCGTTAGCAAAGTCTGAATCTCACGAAATGTCTCATGCAGGTAGAAGACATATTGTTAGACTTGGATTCCAAAGATGGGGTCCCTACATCTCTGCAAACCAGAGTTACAGGGGTCCAAAATTGGTAAAATCCCCCATAGGATTTCATTGCCTCCCTATTTCACTTTCCAAAATCTCACATCTTTTCAAAGGGCAATGGCTCAGCAGTACCAAATTTTCTAGCATTGTAGGGACCCTTAGGGGGAACATGACTGGTGAGTTTCGGGCCCCTAGGCCGAAGAGGTCATAGCCTAGGGTCACAAAAACCTGTTTATTTGGGCTATTTCAATGGTAGTGATGGTGACGTACATAAATCGCAGCAATGGCCGTTAGCAAAGTCTGAATCTCACGAAATGTCCCATGCAGGTAGAAGACATATTGTTAGACTTGGATTCCAAAGATGGGGTCCCTACATCTCTGCAAACCAGAGTTACAGGGGTCCAAAATTGGTAAAATCCCCCATAGGATTTCATTGCCTCCCTATTTCACTTTCCAAAATCTCACATCTTTTCAAAGGGCAATGGCTGAGCAGTACCAAATTTTCTAGCATTGTAGGGACCCTTAGGGGGATCATGACTGGTGAGTTTTGCCACTGCTGAGCCATTGCCCTTTGAAATGGTGTGAGATTTTGGAACGGTAAATAGGAGGCCCAATGAAAGCCTATGGGGGATTTTACCAATTTTGGACCCCTGTAACTCTGGTTTGCAGAGATGTAGGGACCCCATCTTTGGAATCCAAGTCTAACAATATGTCTTCTACCTGCATGAGACATTTCGTGAGATTCAGACGTTGCTAACGGCCATGGCTGAGATTTATGTACGCCACCATCACTACCATTGAAATAGCCCAAATAAACAGGTTTTTGTGACCCTAGGCTATGACCTCTTCGGCCTAGGGGCCCGAAACTCACCAGTCATGTTCCCCCTAAGGGTCCCTACAATGCTAGAAAATTTGGTACTGCTGAGCCATTGCCCTTTGAAAAGATGTGAGATTTTGGAAAGTGAAATAGGGAGGCAATGAAATCCTATGGGGGATTTTACCAATTTTGGACCCCTGTAACTCTGGTTTGCAGAGATGTAGGGACCCCATCTTTGGAATCCAAGTCTAACAATATGTCTTCTACCTGCATGAGACATTTCGTGAGATTCAGACTTTGCTAACGGCCATTGCTGCGATTTATGTACGTCACCATCACTACCATTGAAATAGCCCAAATAAACAGGTTTTTGTGACCCTAGGCTATGACCTCTTTGGCCTAGGGGCCCGAAACTCACCAGTCATGTTCCCCCTAAGGGTCCCTACAATGCTAGAAAATTTGCCACTGCTGAGTAATTGCCCTTTGAAAAGATGTGAGATTTTGGAACTGTAAATAGGAGGCCCAATGAAAGCCTATGGGGGATTTTACCAAATTTGGAGCCCTGTAACTCTGGTTTGCAGAGATGTAGGGAACCCATCTTTGAAACCCAAGTCTAACAATATGTCTTCTACCTGCATGAGACATTTCGTGAGATTCAGACGTTGCTAACGGCCATTGCTGCGATTTATGTACGTCAGACTCGCCACCATTGAAATTGCCCAATGAACAGGTTTTGTGACCCTAGGCTATGACCTCTTCGGCCTAGGACTGCATTGAACGCGACCCACGCATTGTGCGCATTCTGGACAACACCAATTACTGGGTTTATACCCTTCTGGATCCACGGTACAAACACAATGTTCCAAAACTGCTTGAAGAAAGAGCCAGACAGGTCAAAATGGAAGAATACCAGCAGGCCCTTGTGGAGACTTTAGAGAGGAGATTGACATCCTCCCCCTCCTCTAGCCAGTTGTACGCCGACAGACTGACTTCCGCAAACCCAGGACGACCAGGAGGGCAGCAAACAACACAAGCCGCAGCTAGTGCCCAAAAGGGAATGGTATCGGCAGTGTCCTTGGAGTGGGAAAATTTTCTGACACCCATGCAGCAGCACACAGAACAGCAAGCGTGCAGATCCACCTCCAACACCGATCGCCTGGAGAAGATGGTCAAGGACTACATGTCAGATGGCGTAGCTGTGTTGAACAATCCATCTGCACCCTTCAACTATTGGGTATCGAAGCTAGACACCTGGCACAAACTGGCAATGTACGCAATAGAGGTGCTGGCTTGCCCGGCAGCCAGCGTTATGTCGGAACGCTGTTTCAGTGCTGCCGGAGGCATCGTCACAGATCGGCGGCGTATCCGCCTCTCCACAGAAAATGCAGACCGTCTGACTCAAATTAAAATGAATCAATCCTGGATTGGAAACGACTACGCAACACTCCCGGACCCCAACCAAGTAACATGAACAATGAACATCTGTGATGGGTTAGCGTTTCCGGTCCCTGTTTATTGAACTTCTCATCTGTATTACATTTATGACTGCATGGCGACAAAATGCAAATTGCTATCCGCACGCTTCTTGTCCTCATGCAAGGCCTGGGTTGTTGTGTCTCAAAGCGTGGCCTTCTCCTCCTGCGCCACCCTCCTCCTGTTCCATCACGTGTGCTGCTGCTGGGTTAGCGTTACCGGTCCCTTTTCCTGGAACCTCTTATATGTATTACATTTATGACTGCATGCCGACAAAAAGCATGTTACCTGTGCAAAGAAAACAGACATTTCCCGCATTTAAAAGACAGTTTTCCCTTTGAAACTTTAAAATCGATTTTCTCAAAAACTATAAGCTCTTTTTGCTAAAAATTTTTTCCTCTTGTACCCACTCCCAAGGTGCACATACCCTGTAAATTTGGGGTATGTAGCATATAAGGAGGCTTTACAAAGCACGAAAGTTCGGGTCCCCATTGACTTCCATTATGTTCGGAGTTCGGCCATGTTCGGCCCGAACCCGAACATCTAGATGTTCGCCCAACACTACACGTGACCCGTTCGGCCAATCACAGCGCTAGCCGAACGTTCGGGTAACGTTCGGCCATGCGCTCTTAGTTCGGCCATATGGCCGAAAAGTCTGGCCGAACACCATCAGGTGTTCGGCCGAACCCGAACATCACCCGAACAGGGTGATGTTCTGCAGAACCCGAACAGTGGCGAACACTGTTCGCCCAACACTAGGTTTGCTATGCAGGAAATGCAAGAATAAAGGTCGCATTACCAGATACTTTTTTTGTTAGTTTATTAACTCTACAAAAAAAGAATTATAAGGACAACTGACAGGTAGACAATATATTTAAAGGGAATCTGAAGTGAAAATAAACTTATGATATAATGATGTGTATGTGTAGTACAGCTAAGAAATAAAACATTATTAGCACAGATATGAGTCTCACATTGTTTCCAGTACAGTAAAGAGGCCCATACACTGGTCGATTTCAGCCATCAATCGATCAATCGATTCCAAGAGTTAAGAAACTTCAGTTGTTATCTATGCAGAACAGCTTCTCTGAGCTCTGCGACTTTATAAAGTCGTAGACAGCACTGTCTTTTGAAGCTCTTATCTCAACTGTCTCTCATTGTTTCTTCTTTGGGTATGGTTTACCTGCAGAGAAAAGTTCAAAGGGTCACTAACCTTCTCTGTGAAATCATTTAAAATGCTGAGTGTATTGTCAAAACTGCAATTATTAGAGGATGACGCAGTGTTATAAAAAAGGCTTTGTACCTGAAAATAAAAATGACACTATTTTCTTTGCTACTAATGTTCTATAAATTATCTGTATTACACAACCAATTCATTATATCATGAGCTTTTTTTTTTGCTTCAGTGTCACTTTAAAGATATGACAAGTTTACTTTTCCCTACAAATGATGCCCCCCATGTTCGTCCTTCCCTTCGTAGACCCGTTCAGCCATGCCCCCCCCCCCCCCCCCCCCATGAAAACTGGCTCCTCCTTCTGTAAAATGGCCCTGACTCCAGAAGAACGTCTGGGTCAGCGCTCCTTTTGTGTCCAAATATGTGGTCATGCACAAGAGGAATGCTGCACTGAGCAGGTCGCTGTAATAGAGGGAAGAGACACAGTGTGAGTTCAAGGGGTGGAGATGGGTCATGTTTGGGACAAACCAGCCTCTTCCTGTTTCAAAGTGTAACTTTCCGCAAATGTCAAACTTTTCGGCCGAGGATTAGATAGACTTGATTGGTTGAGCTTGCTGGACAGTGCACAGAGGTAAAGAAGTACCAGCCTCCTGAACATTCCTCTGTGCTTGGTTCATATAGTTGTGTTCTGGGCATTTGCTTTTTAAAAATACAAAAAACAAACAAACTTTATTTGTTAAAGATATAACACCGCCTAGCTTATTTAGGGTCTAGGGTTCTGATTTAGATAGCAGTCTGTTAACTGGCTCAGGACTGCCAATAGACAAGACCACGCTGCACTTATGGCTGCCTAAGCCTGATAGGGCATCGTTTAAATGGCAGCAGCTCTCAAGCACGGGACGCAATAATGCAACCCCACCAGCACAGATCTCCACTTTCTAAAGACAGCGGAGATCAGTGCATTGGTCAGGAGCCGTTTTCATTGGCTCCTGACCGCCTGATCACTGTGAGCCAATCACAGGAAGTGAAAAAAGAAAAAAAAGGCTCTGGTCCTTAAAGGTACTAAAGCCGTTAGTTCTAAATTTGTTCAGCTGCTGTGAGATTTAGAAGTCAAGACAGGAAACAGACTAATGCTAGGTACACACCATACAATTTTCTGTTAGATTTTCTCTTAGATTTACCTGCCAGATAGCTTTTTTCCATGTTGTAGGTAAATCTAACAGAAGAATCTAACAGAAAATTGTATGGTGTGTACCTAGCATAAAAAATATCTGCTCAGAAGCTTGTAGTGTGTGGTTTGTCTGTTAATCATCACCACCATTTCAAACCATTTTCTTCATCTCAGTCTTTCTCTGAAAACTATGAACATAAAAAAACTGTAAACATGGAAGATACTTAAGTTCCTCTGGCAGTTAATTCTTACAAAGCTCTCATGCCAGAAGGGTTAACAATCTTTAGTTCCACGTTTTGCCTCTTTCTTAACAAAGAAGGTTTTTTCCCCCCTTTCCTCGTATCCTTGACAACGGATTATACGGCAGTGATTTGCTAATAGATACTTTTCACTTGTCTGTGAAAGCGCTTGTTCTTCCCTCTAGCTGAAAACTCAACTTGGAAACTTCTGAAAAATGTCATGAAACCCCGTCGCTGGTTTCACCACTCAGGATTCGGTGCTCGGCCTGGAGGAAAAGAGCAATATGGCTGCCGTACGTTGTGTCAGTAACACAGAATGCTGCGTCCTTGTGCTTCATGACAACATGTTTTGACAGGGCGCTTACATGTTGTTCTTGTCAGAGGACCATCTGCATCCCAGAATCCTCCAGGTCTTGTTTGGTATCATATGACGCCAACGCCTACTTGTGTTAACAAGTCCTGGCTCAGCGGCTGCATCATGCTGCTTGGAAACCTGGTTTGTATGCAGATAGAAGACGTGCTTTGAGAGTAAAGAGGGGTAAAAGTAACAAGTTTTGTATTTGATTTAGTAAAAATAAATCAAACACTTTTTTTTAAAATAAAAACTAAATTTAGATTCTTGTAATGCAAAATCTTAAGATCCTCCGGTGTTTTCTAATGATACCATTTAACAATGACTTCCGCTACACCTCCCATTGTGTCAATTTCAGGTCCATCACCAACTTTTACCACAGATAAGAAAAGTTTTGTCCCCTATAACAACCGAAGGTTTTGAAATATGCACCTGTGGGGACATGTGGGCGCCAGCTTAGTATGGGTGCCGCCTTAGTGCGGTAGCTGAATGTGAACAGCCCAGATGTGGGCGGTGGCTTAGTGTGGGCTGCGGCTGAGTGAGGCGGTTGTGGACGGTGCTGTTTTGGGCGAGGGCTTAGTGTGGGTGGCGCAGTTTTGGGCGGTGGGTTAGAATAGGTGGTGGCTTAGTGTGGCGCACAATTCTTTACAGAATCTCGGGTTTACTTTGTGACTAAGGACTAGTTTACTGGCCTTTTTTCATCTTTAATCTTTTTTTTTTTTTAAAGCATATTATGTGGAACGGAAGCAGTAAAACACATATGGCTAATGAACAAAAAGGGCACCACCATAGACTACAATGCAAAATATCGGCTATTGGGCACCTGACAGGAAATTTGGGCGCCCGAGAAATAGCGGTTGCAGGGATCGGATTGTGTTAACAAAAGTTTTCGTTTACAGAATAAGGTTTATTACAAATATCCTTTACAAATTCGTTTTGACTTTGTGTTTTACTTATTTTTTCGTTTTTAAATTTCACTTTCAGGACTGTAACAAGTAAATATTAGTTTACACTTATTTTATCATTTTAAAATTTGTTTTCATACGTATAATGCTTAAATATCGTTTTCAACCTTATTCTATTAGAAATACATCGCGTTTGGTATTAACTGTTTTTTAGTCTTAAAGGAATACTATCGATGTATGCATTTATTTTGAAATGCTGTATGTTGTAGCACACATTAGGACAAGTACTAGGAGCAATTTGATTCCTCACACAGCTGTTCCTCTCAGCTGTAAAATCCTCCGTCAGTTTTGGCGTCAGTGTTGGATACAAAATGTATCTAAATACTGGGCTCCCAGAGGGCTAGACCATGTCTTTGCACAGGGGAGTTGCTATCAACTCTTCAGTTTATAGTTTAATTATCACCTTGCTGAAAGAATCTTGTTGATATGGTGGTAAGGGGTTAAAGATTCTAGCAATGTGTGTTTATTATCTTTGCTTCTCTTGACTGATAAAGATACTAATAATGCTAATTGTAGACAGTGGTCTGCCCCTCTCAGCAGCTTGTAAAGTGGATGCAGCCTGGAGTGAATCACCTCAAGCAGGCAGCCAGTCTGAGTGTAAACACAGACTACTGTTATAGCTAGTTATATTCCAGCAATATTACAGTCTCAGATCAGCCTGTTTCTCCTCATGTCTCCTGCATGCTGTGAGTGACACAGTGAAATATATTTGTGAGCTGTGTGACAGAATAACCAAGCAGCTCAGGGTGACCCAAACTACTATGAGCTGTGTGAGAAATGAATTTTTTTAGCAGGGATAGTGAGAGAGAGACCTGGGTGAATAAATAATGTGCCCCTAGCACTAGTGGTAATAAGTACACTAATATAGAGTATTAAAAAAAAGTCGTTTCAATCGATAGTATTCCTTTAATGCGTCGATTATAGTTTTTAGATTTATTATCTTACTAATATATCGCTTTTAATATTACCGTTATTTTAAGGTTTTTAATGCGTACATGGTTGTAAGGCTATTTATGCTACAGTATATATATACCTTTTTCTATTTATAATATTATTAATGTGTATGTGATTTTAAGGCTATTTATTCTATTACAAATATATAAATTTTTCTATTCATGTTATTTATAGTGAAGTATTTTAAGTAGTAAATATATTATTGTTTACATGTGTGTAAGGGTGTTTGTGCAGTGGGGATGGTTAGGGTTAGGCACCACCAGAGGGGTGGTTAGGGTTAGGCACCATCAGGGGGGTGGTGGTTAGGGTTAGGCACCACCAGGGGGGTGGTTAGGCACCTACAGGGGGTTTTAGGGTTAAGCACCACCAGGGGGGTGGTTAGGGTTAGGCACCACCAGGGCGGTCTAGGGGTTAGTGAAAGAAACAAGGAGGGTTCGGTGTGAGAGTAGGGTTAGGTATATTTACAGTACAATATTTGTAATACATACAATTTATTAAATTATGTATATTTACACAAAGGGGGGGGGGGGGTCTAGAGGTTAGGGAGAAATCTGTGTGAGCCTACAGTTAGGTATAATTACAGTAAAATACCTGTAAAATCTACCATTGTATTACTATGCTTAATACAAGTGTAAATATCATTTTTTTTATAGACGCTATTCGGTGTTTCATTTCCGATTTCGTTTTTTGTTACAGACAGTATTTTGCTGTTTCACATCCGTTTATTCAACCTATTTAGCACTAGATTTTCGTTTATAAGCTCTAAACGAAAATATTGTTTTACATTATAACTTATAATTTCAACTATATCCTGTGCCCTTTTTTCCATGTGCCCTTTTTTGATAGACGCCT
This sequence comes from Hyperolius riggenbachi, assembly GCF_040937935.1. Classification (NCBI taxonomy): domain Eukaryota; kingdom Metazoa; phylum Chordata; class Amphibia; order Anura; family Hyperoliidae; genus Hyperolius; species Hyperolius riggenbachi. The sequence continues at coordinate 79,981,915 of NC_090654.1, forward strand.
GCTGTACCTGCATTCTGCTGGTCGTAGATGTAATGATCTGGAGGAGATTTCCACAGTCAGCGCACACCTAGTGCGCTGAAGCAGATGAAAATCCCCACAATCACAGATTTAGAGTACCCAGTATATATTTGTAGAGGGGAATTCCAACCAGCAGGTGGAGCTGTGGAGTACAGAGGAACAAGTCCTTTGTACATCCACAGATGCCAGATTGAAATTGCGTGATAAAGCAACACCGGGTAATATAAACAAGTAGCAACTAGTGTTGGGCGAACATCTAGATGTTCGGGTTCGGGCCAAACAGGCCGAACATGGCCGCGATGTTCGGGTGTTCGACCCGAACTCCGAACATAATGGAAGTCAATGGGGACCCGAACTTTTGTGGTTTGTAAAGCCTCCTTGCATGCTACATACCCCAAATTTACAGGGTATGTGCACCTTGGGAGTGGGTACAAGAGGAAAAAAAAATTAGCAAAAAGAGCTTATAGTTTTTGAGAAAATCGATTTTAAAGTTTCAAAGGGAAAACTGTCTTTTAAATGCGGGAAATGTCTGTTTTCTTTGCACAGGTAACATGTTTTTTGTCGGCATGCAGTCATAAATGTAATACATATAAGAGGTTCCAGGAAAAGGGACCGGTAACGCTAACCCAGCAGCAGCACACGTGATGGAACAGGAGGAGGGTGGCGCAGGAGGAGAAGAAGGCCACGCTTTGTGAGACACAACAACCCCGGCCTTGCATGAGGGCAAGAAGCGTGCGGATAGCAGGCTTTGTACCGCCATGCAGTCATAAATGTAATAAAGATAAGTGGTTCAATAAACAGGGACCACGCGGCAACGCTAACCCAGCAGCAGCAGACGTGATGGAACAGGAGCAGGCGCAGGAGGAGAAGGCCACGCTTTGTGAGACAAAACAACCCAGGCCTTGCATGAGGGCAAGAAGCGTGCGGATAGCATGCTTTGTACCGCCATGCAGTCATAAATGTAATAAAGATAAGTGGTTCAATAAACAGGGACCACGCGGCAACGCTAACCCAGCAGCAGCAGACGTGATGGAACAGGAGGAGGCGCAGGAGGAGAAGGCCACGCTTTGTGAGACACAACAACCCCGGCCTTGCATGAGGGCAAGAAGCGTGCGGATAGCATGCTTTGTACCGCCATGCAGTCATAAATGTAATAAAGATAAGTGGTTCAATAAACAGGGACCACGCGGCAACGCTAACCCAGCAGCAGCAGACGTGATGGAACAGGAGCAGGCGCAGGAGGAGAAGGCCACGCTTTGTGAGACACAACAACCCAGGCCTTGCATGAGGGCAAGAAGCGTGCGGATAGCATGCTTTGTACCGCCATGCAGTCATAAATGTAATAAAGATAAGTGGTTCAATAAACAGGGACCACGCGGCAACGCTAACCCAGCAGCAGCAGACGTGATGGAACAGGAGGAGGCGCAGGAGGAGAAGGCCACGCTTTGTGAGACACAACAACCCAGGCCTTGCATGAGGGCAAGAAGCGTGCGGATAGCATGCTTTGTACCGCCATGCAGTCATAAATGTAATAAAGATAAGTGGTTCAATAAACAGGGACCACGCGGCAACGCTAACCCAGCAGCAGCAGACGTGATGGAACAGGAGCAGGCGCAGGAGGAGAAGGCCACGCTTTGTGAGACACAACAACCCAGGCCTTGCATGAGGGCAAGAAGCGTGCGGATAGCATGCTTTGTACCGCCATGCAGTCATAAATGTAATAAAGATAAGTGGTTCAATAAACAGGGACCACGCGGCAACGCTAACCCAGCAGCAGCAGACGTGATGGAACAGGAGCAGGCGCAGGAGGAGAAGGCCACGCTTTGTGAGACACAACAACCCAGGCCTTGCATGTGGACAAAAAGCGTGCGGATATAGCAGCAATGCTTTTTGCCGCCATGCAGTCATAAATGTAATACAGATGAGAGGTTCAATAAACAGGGCCCGGAAACGCAACACCATCCCAGATGTTCATTGGTCATGTTACTTGGTTGGGGTCCTGGAGTGTTGCGTAGTCATTTCCAATCCAGGATTGATTCATTTTAATTTGAGTCAGACGGTCTGCATTTTCTGTAGAGAGGCGGATACGCCGATCTGTGACGATGCCTCCGGCAGCACTGAAACAGCGTTCCGACATAACGCTGGCTGCCGGGCAAGCCAGCACCTCTATTGCGTACATTGCCAGTTCGTGCCAGGTGTCTAGCTTCGATACCCAATAGTTGAAGGGTGCAGATGGATGGTTCGACACAGCTACGCCATCTGACATGTAGTCCTTGACCATCTTCTCCAGGCGATCGGTGTTGGAGGTGGATCTGCACGCTTGCTGTTCAGTGGGCTGCGGCTGCATGGGTGTCAGAAAATTTTCCCACTCCAAGGACACTGCCGATACCATTCCCTTTTGGGTACTAGCTGCGGCTTGCGTTGTTTGCTGCCCTCCTGGTCGTCCTGGGTTTGCGGAAGTCAGTCTGTCTGCGTACAACTGGCTAGAGGAGGGGGAGGATGTCAATCTCCTCTCTAAAGTCTCCACAAGGGCCTGCTGGTATTCTTCCATTTTGACCTGTCTGACTCTTTCTTCAAGCAGTTTTGGAACATTGTGTTTGTACCGTGGATCCAGAAGGGTATAAACCCAGTAATTGGTGTTGTCCAGAATGCGCACAATGCGTGGGTCACGTTCAATGCAGTCTAGCATGAATTGAGCCATGTGTGCCAGAGTCCTACCAGAATCCTCATCATCCTCTTGTGAGCGTTGTGATAGTTGTTGTGATGCATCATAGTCGTCACCTTCCTCCTGGTCTGCTTCTGCTGACCATTCGCGTTGAATTGTGGAAGTCCAACGTGCACCGCTCTGGCCCTCGTCAGTGGTGGCATGAAATTCCTGCTCCAACTCCAGCTGTTCCTCCTCCTCTTCTTCGTCATAGCTGCTGGGGCCAGCGTTCCCTGAGGCGGATGGCCTGATGTTGGTACCATCACGCTGATCGTTTTCTCCTTCAGATTCCCCCAGTTGCATCATGACAGCTGTTTCCTTGATTTTTAACATCGACCTCTTCAGTAAACACAGCAGTGGTATGGTAATGCTGACTGAAGAGTTGTCACTGCTCACAAGCAACGTGGATTGCTCAAAATTTTGGAGGACTTGGCAGAGGTCCAACATGTTGGCCCAATCGGATCCACAGAAGCTTGGCAGCTGGCCGGATGCGCCTCGGTACTGCGCCGTCATGTACTGGACCACTGCACTCTTCTGCTCGCAAAAGCGGGCTAGCATGTGCAGCGTAGAATTCCAGCGCGTAGGGACATCACACAGCAAGCGATGGTGGGGGAGATTGAAGCGCTCCTGCATCTTGGCGAGTGCCCCCGAAGCAGTACTGGAATTTCTACAATGTTTGGACACTCGACGCACCTTCAACAGCAGATCGGGCACGCCTGGGTATGTCCTCAGGAACCGCTGAACTACTAGGTTCATCACGTGCGCCAGGCAAGGGATGTGTGTCAGCTTAGCCAACCTTAAAGCGCGAATGAGATTACTCCCATTATCACACACAACCATGCCCGGTTTCAGGTCCAGCGGTGCCAGCCACAAATCCGTCTGTTCCTTTATTCCCCTCCAAATTTCCTCCCCTGTGTGCTGCTTATCCCCAAGGCAGATTAGCTTCAGCAACGCTTGCTGACGCATGCCAACAGCTGTGCTGCACTGCTTCCACGATCCTACTGCTGCTGGGTTAGCGTTTCCGGATGAGGTACAGCTTTGAGATGCGTTGGAGGAGAAGGAGTCAGAGAGGTAGGTGCTGCTGTTATCCAGTGGGAGGGACGGCGGTGCAGCTGTTTGTGGCGTGGGCAACACCCGTGCCGTAGCAGGTGAGGAATCGCTGCCAGGCTCCACAAGGTTCACCCAGTGCGCGGTAAGGGAGATGTATCGACCCTGGCCGAACGCACTCGTCCAGGTGTCAGTGGTGAGGTGAACCTTGCAGGCAACGGCATTCTTCAAGCTTCGGGTTATTTTGCTGACCACGTGCTCATGCAACTCAGGCACTGCAGAGCGTGCAAAGTGGTAGCGGCTGGGAACCACGTAACGTGGGATGGCCACTGACATCATGCCCTTGAAGCTGTTTGTCTCCACCAATCGATATGGCAGCATTTCGCAGGCCAGAAGCTTGGCTATGCTGGCTGTTACTGCCACGGCCCGGGGGTCATTTGCTGGCAATTTCCTCTTGCGCTCAAACATCTCCGACACAGACAACTGAACCGTAGCGCTGCACACGGAAGGGCTGTTGGTTGTTGTGTTTGATGAACACTGGGAGACCTCAAGAGCACTACTCCGGAAAGTGACAGTGTCAGCGTCGTCTGATGTTTGTGAATGTTGTGAACCACGCAATGGCTGGGCTACTGCTGCTGCTGAGGCGGGTCTGGTGGTGAGTCTGGTGAACCCAAGGGAGGCAGTGTTGTTTCTGGTACCCTGTCCTGACGCGTTTGCCCAAAGAGTGGGATGTTTGGATAGCATGTGACGGCTCATGCTGGTGGTGGAGAGGTTGTTAATATTTTTCCCCCTGCTCAGGCGGGTCTTGCACACCTTGCAAATCGCCATGGTAACATCCTCAGTGCAGTCTTCAAAGAAAGCCCAGACTTTGGAGCACCTGCCTCCTTGCTGGCGATTTCTGTTTGCTCCTCTTTTGCCTCTCACTTGAACTTCCACGCTTGTGGTGCCTGAAATTGCGCGCCGCCTACCTTGTGGCACAAGGCGAACTCGTGCAGCAGTGTGTTCTTCAACAGACTCATCTGTGCTGCTGCTACGACGGCGATGTTCTCGTTCACAAACAAAATCTGGGTCTCTGTCCACATTGTCCATACCCTCCTCTTCCATCTCCTCAAACTCGTCATATGTCATTGTGGGCCACCGCCGTGGAGTAGAGCTCCCCACAACAACCTCTGCGCAGCACACTCCAACGTCGTCTTCCAGATCTTGTCGGCCGACCTCCTGCAATTGCAACCCCTCCTGCCCAAATTGCTCTGGGATTTGGGTTTCCGAGTCCTCTTCGGACTCGCCTTGTATTTCAGTGCGCGGTGCATTTCCCACAGTTAACGGTTGTGAATCCAGGCACAACATTTCTGGCTGTTCCTCCATTGACCTTTGAAAGGTGGAAGTTTGTTGGGCTGGGAATAGCTCCTGCGAATACCCCATTGTGTCCTGAGGTAATTCATCGGACTGGTTATCTGGCAGTTGTGTGCGTGGTGTCGCTGCCGGTTGTGTCAGCTTTGTGCCCACTGGCTCCTTGTAACTGGCTGAGGACTCGGACCTCGTGCGTGATGTGCTGGTGCTGCTTAACCCACTGCTGGACGCTTGAGAGGTCATCCAAGTAATTATCTGGTCCTGTTCTTTTGGATTTGTGAGGGTTGTTGTCCTGGACAACATGGGCGGTATTGAGTGGGTTTTCTTAGGTGCTCCCCTGTGGCCTGTACGTGAACCGTCAGGGGAAACACCTCTTCCCTTGCCCCTCCCTCTTTCACCGGATTTCTTCCTCATTTCACTTATCCTTACAGTACACGCTGACTGGCAGCAGTACAGTGGCAGTACAGAAATGCTATACAGTACCACTATTCCCAGCAGCGACACAGAGCACAATGCTATACAGTGACGGGAGAGCGGTGTACCACTATTCCCAGCAGCGACACAGAGCACAATGCTATACAGTGACGGGTGAGCGGTGTACCACTATTCCCAGCAGCGACACAGAGCACAATGCTATACAGTGGCGAACGAGCGGTGTACCACTATTCCCAGCAGACACAGAACAGTACACAGAATGCTATATAGTGTGGCTGAACGAGCGGTGTACCACTATTCCCAGCAGACACAGAACAGTACACAGAATGCTATATAGTGTGGCTGAACGAGCGGTGTACTACTGTTCCCAGCAGACACAGAACAGTACACAGAATGCTATATAGTGTGGCTGAACGAGCGGTGTACTACTGTTCCCAGCAGACACAGAACAGTACACAGAATGCTATATAGTGTGGCTGAACGAGCGGTGTACTACTGTTCCCAGCAGACACAGAACAGTACACAGAATGCTATATAGTGTGGCTGAACGAGCGGTGTACCACTGTTCCCAGCAGACACAGAACAGTACACAGAATGCTATATAGTGTGGCTGAACGAGCGGTGTACCACTGTTCCCAGCAGACACAGAACAGTACACAGAATGCTATATAGTGTGGCTGAACGAGCGGTGTACCACTATTCCCAGCAGACACAGAACAGTACACAGAATGCTATATAGTGTGGCTGAACGAGCGGTGTACTACTGTTCCCAGCAGACACAGAACAGTACACAGAATGCTATATAGTGTGGCTGAACGAGCGGTGTACTACTGTTCCCAGCAGACACAGAACAGTACACAGAATGCTATATAGTGTGGCTGAACGAGCGGTGTACCACTATTCCCAGCAGACACAGAACAGTACACAGAATGCTATATAGTGTGGCTGAACGAGCGGTGTACTACTGTTCCCAGCAGACACAGAACAGTACACAGAATGCTATATAGTGTGGCTGAACGAGCGGTGTACTACTGTTCCCAGCAGACACAGAACAGTACACAGAATGCTATATAGTGTGGCTGAACGAGCGGTGTACTACTGTTCCCAGCAGACACAGAACAGTACACAGAATGCTATATAGTGTGGCTGAACGAGCGGTGTACTACTGTTCCCAGCAGACACAGAACAGTACACAGAATGCTATATAGTGTGGCTGAACGAGCGGTGTACCACTATTCCCAGCAGACACAGAACAGTACACAGAATGCTATATAGTGTGGCTGAACGAGCGGTGTACTACTGTTCCCAGCAGACACAGAACAGTACACAGAATGCTATATAGTGTGGCTGAACGAGCGGTGTACTACTGTTCCCAGCAGACACAGAACAGTACACAGAATGCTATATAGTGTGGCTGAACGAGCGGTGTACTACTGTTCCCAGCAGACACAGAACAGTACACAGAATGCTATATAGTGTGGCTGAACGAGCGGTGTACCACTGTTCCCAGCAGACACAGAACAGTACACAGAATGCTATATAGTGTGGCTGAACGAGCGGTGTACCACTGTTCCCAGCAGACACAGAACAGTACACAGAATGCTATATAGTGTGGCTGAACGAGCGGTGTACTACTGTTCCCAGCAGTGACACACAATGACTGGGGGGGACCCTGGCTAGCGTGGCTGGAGCGCGAACTACCCTGCCTGCCTACCCAAAGCTAAACCCACAGACAAATGGCGGAGATATGACGTGGTTCGGGTATTTATTTACCCGAACCACGTGACAGTTCGGCCAATCAGAGCGCGTTCGGGTCCGAACCACGTGACCCGTTCGGCCAATCACAGCGCTAGCCGAACGTTCGGGGAACGTTCGGCCATGCGCTCTTAGTTCGGCCATATGGCCGAACGGTTTGGCCGAGCACCGTCAGGTGTTCGGCCGAACTCGAACATCACCCGAACAGGGTGATGTTCTGCAGAACCCGAACAGTGGCGAACACTGTTCGCCCAACACTAGTAGCAACTCAAAAGAAAGCAAAAACAGAGACAGATTATATGAATGTCTACCAATCTAGTCGCCACCCAGCGATGGTAGACATATCACAACAGAACAGACCAGAGTGAGAAAGCTAATCGCAAGAGAGGCGATTGCTGTCAGCAACACAAGACTAAGCAAAGACAGAGCATGAATTGAGTAAAGGAAGACACAGCAAATAACTACAATCTGAACGCCAAGGAAAATAACAAATGAACTAACTAAACGCGGTCACCGCACGTCATGCGCAACAGTGACAAGCGCGTTAATAGTACGGTCACCGCACGTTAAGCGCAACAGTGACAAAACGTACCAACCCTGACTAACAAATGAACACGGAAAACAAAGACAAACAGATAGCGGGAACGCTTGCTAATCAGTTGCCTAACACCAGACAACAGCAAGCATTCGTTCCAGACAAAACAGACTGAAGGAGTAACCAGTAGCAACCACTGCCAAGGTTATACTCCAAGATACAGACAAGACTAGGCAGTACAAATAATACACACAAAACTGACTGCACTAGTAGGAGTGCAAAATGCACTCCCCAAGAATTAACTACGCTAGAATATTTTTTGCAACCAGATACCAAGAGGCTGAGGCTCTAAGGTTAGTCTTAGTTAGTTAGAAACTATGACGAGCAAGGAATTCTGGGAGGAAGTGACATTTATACTGAAAACCTTCAAAGGAAGCAGACAAGCAGATTGCAAGATAAGTAGATGCTAATTAGTCAGCCTTGCAAACTGACAAAAAGGCCTCTTTTCCCTGGACTGAACTATGCAACCTGCATAAGAAACCAACAAACTGTCCAGGGAATCAAGGCCAGCAGAGCGGATTCTGACAGTAGAGTATTGCCATGCTTTTTTATGCTTTCCCTATCCACCTTCCCCTTCTCTAAACTATTCCTGGTGTGTGAAAGCTTTACTCATACATCTCTCATCTTTAGTTCAGGTCTGATCATTGCTCTCTGCCAATACCTTGCCGTGCCTGACAAAACCCAGGACGTGGGAAGGGTGTGATGATGTGAGTAGTGAAATGAAGAAAAATGAAAATACAAAAGCAATAATCAGACCTGAACTAAAGATGAGAGATGTATGAGTAAAGCTTTCACACACACCTGAAGCAAGCGTGCAGCTTGCAACTGAAGTCCTAATAGATTTAGTTGGATTTCAGGCAGAAAAATACTTGTTCAGGGTCTATGGCTAAAAGTATTAGAGGAAGAGGACCAGCCAGGCAACTTGAAAATATGCTAGCCTTCTTATCCCTCTCAGTTCAGGTGTCATTTAAAGCGGGCCCAAACCAAACATTTTTTTTCATTAAAAATATTTAGTTGCACCACTCTGACACATACAAAGATAAATAAACACTCCTTCAAGCCTATAAGCATTTCAGTGCCTGCTTTTCACCCTTCTCTTTTCATAACTAGGATTATACTGGGGGCAGCCATTAGCAATTCCTCCATTGCTGGACACCATCTACTCCACCAGTTTGCCGGATTATTTGCCGGCAATTTGAAAGGAAGGGAGGGGTTCTTCCAATAAATGTAAACTATGTTATATTTGTCATCATGCAGCTGAAAAATGGCTGCTATTTATTATTATAATTTAGAAAATAGATTTTATTTCTGAAATCTTGTATTTTTAATTTGGGTCCACTTTAAGTATGAAAGCCAGGATAAAAATAATGTTGGCAGTATCAACAGAATTACTGCAGTATATTAAATCAACCACAAGATGTCAATGGCCTCAATTCACTAAGCTTATCGCCTGTCTTTAATAACTCTTCTAGAGTTGTTACCATGGTGATAAGGCATGTAGTATTCAGGAAACATTTTACCTCAAGCAAACCTAAAGTTAACTCTTCTGTCTTTAAGTTAAAGGAATTCTATGAAAGTTGTATTATTTTCTGGCACCAGCATTAATCAATATGGCAAAAACAGTATGAATGGTTGCAGCATATGTTTTTACTGTGCATTGCTTTTTTTTTTAATCTACCTTCCTGACGCTGTCCCCTTAAGAAACGGATCACGGGCGAGTTCATTATTTGAGGGGATTCCTCTTGTTTAGTGAGGCAGTGAAATCACCAGAGCGCGTTATACAGCGCGTGTCCCTCCGAACTAATAAGTTGCTATGAGGAGCTCTCGCTCTTAATCCTTGTTGTGAAAGGAACTTCTGTGTGCCACTGCTTCATTGGTTAAGCAACGGCAAACGAATGAGCTGGAGGTGAGCGCGTTATTGCTCCGAATGGAGCAGAATGAAGCAGCGGGCCAGCGGCACACAGAAGTTCCTTTCACAACAAGGATTAAGAGCGAGAGCTCCTCATAGCAATTTATTAGTTCAGAGGGACACGTGCTGTATAACGCGCTCTGGTGATTTCACTGCCTCACTAAACAAGAGGAATCACCTCAAATAATGAACTCGCCCGTGATCCGTCGCCGTCAGTTTCTTAAGGGGACGAAGTCAGGAAGGTAGATTAAAAAAAAAAAGCACTGCACAGTAAAAACATATGCTGCAACCATTCATACTGTTTTTGCCATATTGATTAATGCTGGTGCCAGAAAATAGTACAACTTTCATAGAATTCCTTTAACTCTTTAATCCTTAAAATAACTCCAGAGTTAAAGACAGGCTGTTCATTAATTGCGTGTGAAAATAACTACAGAGGAGGTAACTTAACTACAGAGGAGGTAAATTAACTACAGAGGAGGTAAATTAACTACAGAAGAGGTAACGTAAGGAATGAAGAGATAAGATAACTCTCTTACTGTGTGGAGGTAAGTTTTCTCTTGCCTTATTATCTCCAGCATGATCTCAGTGAATTGAGGCCATTGGCTGTAATGGGCTGTAATGATCTCTATGGTATTGTGATTTCATACATTCACTCTGATGGTGGTATATGTTTTTAGAGATGAGCGTAATGACGTAATTACGATTTCGCGAAATTTCGCGTAATTAGTGTCATTACGATTATGGCCGTAAGTACATAATCGTAATGAAGAAGGATTTCGCGAAATTTCACGTAAGCGTAATTTTCGCATTACAATGGGTATTTGTTCATGCCGTAATTTCGCACTAAACGCTACCGTAATTTTGCGTTAAACCGTAACGCTCCGTATAATGTAAAAAAGCCGCCGACTTTAAGGGTTAATAGCAAAGCCCCCTTAAATGCTAAGAGCCTCAAATTTGGAGAATATATTAAGGAGATCAGAAGGAATAAGAGGAAAAAAAATGTTTTCAAAAAGACCTTATAGTTTTTGAGAAAATCGATGTTAAAGTTTCAAAGTAAAAATGTATACATTTAAAAACCTGCCGACTTTAACGGTTAATAGCAAAGCCTGCTTAAAGTTTAGGAACACCAAATTCCTAGGGTATATTAAGGGGATCAGTGGGAATAAGAGGAAAAATTTTTTTTTCAAAAAGACCTTATAGTTTTTGAGAAAATCGATTTTTAATTTTCAAGGGCAAAAATGTCTTTTAAATGCGCAAAATGTCAGTTTTTTTTTGCACAGGTAACAATAGTGTATTATTTTCATAGATTCCCCCAAGTGGGAAGAGTTTTACTTACTTCGTTCTGAGTGTGGGAAATATAAAAAAAAACGACGTGGGGTCCCCCCTTTCCAGACCTCTTTAACCCCTTGTCCCCCATGCAGGCTGGGATAGCCAGAATGCGGAGCACCGGCCGCGTGGGGCTCCGCACCCTGACTATACCAGCCCGCATGGTCCATGGATTGGGGGGTCTCGGAAGGGGAGGGGCAGCCAAGCTTTCCCCTCCCCCTCCGAGCCCTTGTCCAATCCAAGGACAAGGGGCTCTTCTCCACCTCCGATGGGCGGTGGAGGTGGAGGCCGCGATTTCCTGGGGGGGGGTTCATGATTCCTTCTGATTTGAAGGAACCCCATTGGTCTGCTAAGGACCAATGGGGCTCCTTGGAGCCCAAATACAAAGATGCTTAGAGAGCTCTGAGCTATATAGCTCAGAGCTCTGTCAGGTCCGTGCAGCGCAGACGCGTATGCGGCGGCTGAGCGGCGAGTGACGTCGGGTGCGGCGTAGTTACAATGTAACAAAGTTGTTACATTGTAATAACTTTGTTACATTGTAACTGATAGAACATTTCCGAGGCTATTTCGAGGGATCATTTATTTAAAGGGACAGGTAAGTATTAATGGTTAATTAAGAATATTAAAGGACTTTTTTCGTGGTTATGTTTTTTGTTCAATTAAAATACTTTTTCTAAGTGTTTGTGTGTTTATTTACTTTTAACTCTTAAAGGAAATGGGTAAGGGGTACAAGTACCTCTATACTCATTTCTCCTGGGAGGGGGGGTGGGCATCTGGGGGACCCTTTTTAAAGGGGACTCCCAGATTCCACCATGAACCCCCCCCCCCCCCAGGAAATCGCGGCCTCCACCTCCACCGCCCATCGGAGGTGGAGAAGAGCCCCTTGTCCTTGGATTGGACAAGGGCTCGGAGGGGGAGGGGAAAGCTTGGCTGCCCCTCCCCTTCCGAGACCCCCCAATCCATGGACCATGTGGGCTGGTATAGTCAGGGTGCGGAGCCCCACGCGGCCGGTGCTCCGCATTCTGGCTATCCCAGCCTGCATGGGGGACAAGGGGTTAAAGAGGTCTGGGAGGGGGGACCCCACGTTGTTTTTTTTCATATTTCCCACACTCAGAACGAAGTAAGTAAAACTCTTCCCACTTGGGGGAATCTATGAAAATAATACACTATTGTTACCTGTGCAAAAAAAACTGACATTTTCCGCATTTAAAAGACATTTTTGCCCTTGAAACTTACAAATCAATTTTCTAAAAAACTATAAGGTCTTTTTGAAAAAAAAAGTTTTCCTCTTATTCCCACTGATCCCCTTAATATACCCTGGGAATTTGGTGTTCCTAAACTTTAAGCAGGCTTTGCTATTAACCATTAAAGTCGGCGGGTTTTCAAATGTATACATTTTTACTTTGAAACTTTAACATCGATTTTCTCAAAAACTATAAGGTCTTTTTGAAAAAAAAAAATTTTCCTCTTATTCCTCCTGATCTCCTTAATATATTCTCCAAATTTGAGGCTCTTGGCATTTAAGGGGGTTTTGCTATTAACCCTTAAAGTCGGCGGCTTTTTTACATTATACGGAGCGTTACGGTTTAACGCGAAATTACGGTAGCGTTTAATGCGAAATTACGGCATGAACGAAACGCGAAATTACGCGTTGAAAATTACGCTTACGGTATTTTCAATTACGATTTTAATGGCAATTACGCTACCGTAATTTCGCATCGTAATCGCAAATTTCGCATGCGTAATTATAGTAATGCGAAATTACGAAAATTTCGGCTCAACTCTATATGTTTTATTTCTTTATGTTTTTCTTCAGTAAAGAGTTTTAACGTGTTATATTGGGTGCCTATCTGCATGTACAGACCACTCTGCACCATTAAATAGGAGCTTAGGAATTTAATCCTTTAAATGACCGCTTTGCAGAGGCAGCTACCATAGGGTTGTTTTTAAAGGACCACTGTCATAATATATTATTATTATTATTATTATTATTATTACTTAGTATTTATATAGCGCCGACATATTACGCATAATTATTATTATTTAGTATTTATATAGCGCCGACATATTACGCATAAATATATACATATAAGATTAAGAAGTACATTTATTCCAGAGTAAAATGAGCCATAAATTACTTTTCTCCTATGTTGCTGTCACTTACAGTAAGTAGAAATCTCGACAGAATTTACAGATTTTGGACTAGCGCATCTCCTCATGTGGAGTTCTCAGGATTTTCTTTATTTTCAAAAGCACCTAGTGATTGGCAGTTGCTCTGTCCAACTGCCAGAAAAGTGTGCAGCGAGCAGGGAGGATGGCCAGCATCTTTGTGTAAATCTTTTTCAGGGAATGCCTTTATAAAGAATAAAGGCTATGCTGAGACTCCCTTATGGAGAGATGGACTAGCCCAAAACCTGTCGGTAATGCCACATTTCTACTACCTACTGTAAGTGACAGCAACATAGGAGAAAAGTAATCTATTGCTCATTTTACTCAGGGAGAAATGTACTTCTTATTTGTATCTGTTTATATATATTTTAAAGTTTTTAAGATTTTTGTGACAAAGGTACTTTAGGGGTTCTCTTTAAACAGTTAGAGATTTCAGAAGCAATAATAAACTCTAAAGAGCATAATAACAATAGAGTAGAAGCAACAATGGAAGGATGAAGTATGCTTTAGTCCTATCTCAAAATGCAAGTTGTAGTGATGTTATTGATCGTCCAGAATTCTATCACTGCTAACGTAAATCCCTCTGCAATATTTTTGCTTACGGCCCACCCTCTTCCTGCAAGCGCATTGCAGCCTGCCATCCAATCTCGCTCCAATCATACATTCACTTTAGCCTGGAGCTACGCAGCAGAAGAATAGCGATCACTGAATAGCATCATGAACAATGGCAGCGCTGACTTTTTATACCGATCTCTGCATATATCACCCACCTTGTGCTTATACAGCGCTATAAATACTTGTGTGACTTATACATACACACACAAAGATTAATACAGAGAAAGTTACTCATTCTCCCAGCAGCTGACAGGTAATCATACAACGTGACGTTGACCTCTGCTCCCCCATTATATATGCAGGCAGACTCGCGGGGGGAAAAAACTGCCAGTTCCGAGATGGAAATTCTCCCAGCCGCCGAGATTATCATTCATTTAAGGTACGTTAAAGAGAAGAATGAGGGAGAAAATGAAACGCGACTGTGGTTGGAGACTCATCAGATGTCCTGGAGTTTGTTGATTGAACTTCATCTGAGGTGCGATATCTTGTCCAGCTTCTATCTGAGGTGCAGTGTTCAGATCACCTCCAAGCCAGGGTGTAAATAAAAATAATAGAGTTATTTTCCAAGATGCAGACTGATAGGGACCTGTCTCCCAACTTTCTGAGATAAGAAAAAACAAGGAACACCAAGAGCCCCAATAGTGTAATATGTACTGGTGAATGGTTACTAGATAGAGTAAATATTAATACTCACAAACCAGGGTTACCATTAGGCAACCACTGTAAAGGCAGGTGGGGAGATTTTCCTGACCCCACTCAGGAATAAGAAGTCACTCTCTGTAGATGAGAAAAAGGGGTTCAACCCTCCACCCAGGGTGGACTCAATATTATGCAGGAGAACAGAGGCGCCAAGAGGATAAAAGGAAGCTAAATGAGCTTAAAAAAAAAATTCTTGGTAAATATAGGAGGTAGTGGTGGACTTACCTTCTCCAAGTAGACACACAATGACTGTAGTAAAGACAGTCAATATATTTTATTTATGAACTCCAAATATGCAACGCGTTTCGCAGGTTTGATTCCACTTTATTAGGCATATGTAATCAGTAGAAGAGCATATGTGGTCAGTAGAAGAGCCAGGCACCTCTGAGATAAGAAAGAGGGACACTTTAATACACACCCATGCCCCACCTCTCACCACGCCCTAACCACACCCCAGACACACATTTCACAAAGAACCCAGTTGGAAAAAAAATTGTTTTATCATTAGGCTGGGTGCACACTTAGCAGAAATGCTAGCGTTGCGGAAAACTATGCCCCCCCCCCCCCCCCCCCCCCCCCCCCCCCCGCGGAAGCAGTGGCTGCAGGGCCTATTGGTATCATTAGTATTCATTTTAACATTTGAAAATATGAAATATATTAATTCATTTGATGGGAATAAAGTTTAGAGTCAATTAAACACAATTTTCTGTAGAAAAATACATATATTTACACAGATCTGTACCTCAATCCTGAAAGAGGGACAAATGAGGGAGAAAGAGGGACAGAGGGATTTGGTTCCTAAAGAGGGACTGTCCCTCCCAAAAAAAAGAGACAGTTGTCCCTATGTTGTGAGTCACTCTCAGCAGGTCTCCAAATGTGCCTAAAAATATTTAGAACCGCAAATGCCTGTTGTGCATAACTGCAGGTTCATGGTGAGCCAAGCAAGTCAGCATTCTGTATTAAATTGCTCTTACTCTAAAACAGTGTGCAAGTACGCTATACACAAAATGTTATAGACAAGTCATATAAGTAATACAGCATATGCTGTAACCATTTCCAATCCTGTGTCAGACTATGGCCGACATTCGCATTTTCCAGTACAGCTCCAATGTAGGACGTAGCCTGGGGCAGAAAAACATGGCCACCATGACCATATCAAGTCCGGCACGGCGTCATCTCCTCTACATCAAAGTGTCAAACTTTGTCTGACACTTTCATCACTGCTGGTCCCATGTTCTACAGTTGCACCTCATTTGACACATTGGTCCGTTCTGGCACATTATAACATAAATCCCACTGGTGCACGTGCAATAAGGGGCAGAGGTACAGCAAATGATCTGGAACCAGACCCCCCCTTCTGCCTCGCACTAGTGCAAGGAAGCAGAGACCCTACCCTGCAGTGATCACCAACGCCCTCCCTCACCCACACAGCTGAAAAAAAGTATAGATTTGAGGAGAGCCATGCGCATTCACTAAAAAAGGATTGAACACGGTTAAAGCCTTTTGACAGGCAAAGGAAATAGCATTGATTGCATTGTTACAGAGTAGTCACATAGCTCATTGTAAACGAAGAAAACACAAGCCTAGGAGACCTCCAATGGTGATGGAACTGACCAGCTGCACACAGGTAGTCCAAATCCCAGATATAGTCTTCACAAACCAGTACTGTACATGCTGCTGCGCTAGACATCCACCATCTATCTTGATATAAGTGCACACTGATCCTGGGAGATCCCTCCTCCTCTTAACACTGTAGCCACAATTCGATTCTGTGGGTCCTAACTCCTTTAGGGCCCACTAGCTGTAATTGTTTTCCACTGCAGGGGTACTAACACTTGATCAATGCAACCTATCATGCTCTTGCCCAAACTTCCTTTATATAATACAGATATTCGTAATGTCTAATTACCTGCCAAGGCTACAGTGTTGAGAGGAGGAGGGTGTTGGAGATACAACTGCATGTCCTTTATATAGTACTGAGTATTAACACCACTAGACCAGTAGATGGCACTGCTGCAAATACCAAGGTTAAAGCGGACCCAAACCAAACATTTTTTTAATTCAAAATATTTAGTTGCACCACTCGGACACATACAAAGATAAATAAACACTCCTTCAAGCCTATGAGCATTTCAGTGCATGCTTTTCACCCTTCTCTTTTCATAATTAGGGTTATACAGGTGGCAGCCATTAGCAATTCCTCCTTTGCCAGACACCTCCTACTCCACTAGACTGCCGGATTCTGTCCCGGCAATATGAAAGGAAGGGAGGGGTTCCTCCAATAAATGTAAAATATTTTATATTTGTCATCATGCAGCTAAAAAAAGGCTTCCATTTATAATTATAATTTAGAAAATAGATTTTATTTCTGAAATCTTGTGTTTAATTTGGGTCCACTTTAACAGTTATGTGTGTCTATCTGAAAAACTTGTTTTCTTTATCTCTTCCTCTCTTTTCACAACTGAGATGTCTGCTGTTGCGGTTTACTGAAATGCTCTGTACGCTTGCAACTTAATCCAGCCAAGTAAACCAAGTTCTGCCTCATCACAAGCTGCTAGTGTCTTTTATAATACGGAACCAACAGAGGGATCTCCCAGTATCAGTGTGCACCCATATCAAGATACTGTAGATGGTGGATTTTTAGCGCAGCAGCATATACATTACTAGAAAGCTTATGGTGACCTAGAAGCACTAAGATATTAAAAAGAGGCTCTGAGGAACCATAAAACCTACTTCATAAGGAAAAAAAAAAAATAAAAAGCTATGCTAGATTGAATTTGACTTCTTAAAATAGAAGGTATTTGCACTTTTTCAGCTTTATTTCAGCAATCATATCTCTGTGGCACTGAAAGCCAGACACACACACCCAGAACTGCTGGACTACACAGTGTGCCCATAGGGCCTAATCATTTTACAAAGCCATACGAATCTAATATGGATTAAAAAGGCACTATTGCAAAAAATGTTAAAATTTAAAATACCGTATATACTCGCAAGCAAGCTGAATTTTTGACCCCCAAAAAGGGGGTCAAAAGTTGGTGGGTCGGCTTGCTTGCGAGTCACCTGTGGTCCGCGCCCCAGCCCCCCGCTCCCCCCCTACGGCCGGCGCTATCACCTGAGCCGGACCCGCATCTTCTATTATTCCCCTCTCCGCTCGTAAAGTAATTCACAGCAGCGCGCCCCACAGCGGCTGCTGTGATGCTGAAGCAGGAAGCTGTAGAGAGAAAGTTGCTTCCTGTAGCTATGGGAACTGCTCTCTCTCTACGGCTCCTGCTTCATCTTCACAGCAGCCGCCGTGGGGCGCGCTGCTGTTAATTACGTTACGAGCGGAGAGGGGAATAATAGAAGATGCGGCGCCGGCTCAGGTGATAGCGGCTGTCGCGGGGGAGGGAGGGGGGGTTAGGTGGGGGTGCTGTACTAGCCATACTGGGCACTATACTAGCTATACTGGGCACTATACTAGCTATACTGGGCACTATACTAGCTATACTGGGCACGATACTAGCTATACTGGGGCACTACCAACCCATACTGGGCACTATACTAGCTATACTGGGCACTATACTAGCTATACTGGGCACTATACTAGCTATACTGGGGCACTATACTAGCTATACTGGGGTACTACCTACCCATACTGGGCACGATACTAGCTATACTGGGCACTATACTAGCTATACTGGGACACACTGGGGGGATCACGCAGCCAGCATTTCCTACCCCCGGCTTATATGAGGGTCAATCATTTTTTCCTGTTTTTTTTTTTTTCAGGTAAAGTTGGGGGGTCGGCTTATATGCGGGTCGGCTTGCTTGCGAGTATATACGGTATGTGCAAATGTACAAAATAAGAAGTTAGTTTTTCACACAGTAAAACGAGCCATAAATTATTTTTCTCCTATGTTGCAATCACTTACAGTAGGTAGTACACATCTGACAGAAGCGACAGGTTTTGGACTAGTCCATCTCTTTATGGGGGATTTATTTACTTTCAAAAGCACTTAGTGAATGGCAGTTGCTCTGTGCAACTGACAAAAAACTGTGCAGTGAGCAGGAAAGCTGGCCAGCAGTATTGTTTTAATCCTTTTTAGGTAATATCTTTATAAAAAAATAAAAGCTATGCTGTAAGTGACAGCAACAAAGGAGAAAAGTAATTTTTGGCTCATTTTACTCTGGAAAAAAGTGCTTCTTATTTGTTTATGTTTGCAGATATTTAAAATTTTACAATTTTTCGCCATACGGCCCCTTTAACATGGCTCTATGAGCTATATGGGTAGTACTTCTTGACTGCCTAAGTCCTACCTCATAGGCTTTAATTCACTAACATGGTGAGGAAGAACACAACTGAGTTTACTGAACAAACAGTTTATGAAATGACAACTCACCACATAGAAAATGAAAACTACATTCTAGTGAGGTAAATTACCGACTTGTGAGGTAAATGCCTCATAAATGTCAATTCACAAACAATATAGCATGCAATAAAACATATTCTGTATTTTACCTACAGACTGGAGCTGTCAGTAACTAACAAACAGCCATTCAGAAGGTTATAGAAGTGTGGAGACAGAGATAAGGTGAAAATGAATTTAATTATCCTGGAAAATAAGAATGTTAATAATAAAAACATCTTTCCTTAATTTCACAACACAATAGTTTTATTTAGTTATTAGAATGGTTAATAAGACACTAATGAACTAGAGCTGATATACATTTTATGTTTATTTTATGCACCTTGGAATTACACATTAATAGTTAGTGTAATAATAAAAAATGTATTCTGTATCACACCTTTCCTCTATTTCCCCTGCACTGCAATTATCCATCAAATATCAAATGAAATACCACATGATTTCTTAGAAAACTGAATGAAATACTGTATCGCATGTGTAAAAATTTTTGTGAATATTTTTTAAAAATTACCTCATGAAATAAGTTACCGAACATGAAATTTTTACCAAACAGGACTTAAGGTGGCCATACACTGGTTGATTTGCCATCAGATTCGACCAACAGATAGATCCCTGATCGAATCTGAGCAGAGAGGGATCGTATGGCCACCTTTACTGCAAACAGATTGTGAATCGATCTCAGCCTGAAACCGATCACAATCTGTGGAGCTGCCCCCCCCCCCCCCCTGCATACATTACCTGTTCCGGCCGGCGCGAGACCCCGCTGTCTTCTTCTCCGCTGTCTTCTTCTCCGCTCCAGCTCCTGAACTTCCTGTTGGGGGGAAGTTTAAACAGTAGAGGGCGCTCTACTGTTTAAACTTCCTGCCGGTACAGGAAGTTCTGTGTAGCTATGGAGCCCGAAGCGGAGAGGAAACGGTCTGGAGCCTGAAGCGGAGAAGAAGACCAGGGGACTCGCGCCGGCTGGAGCAGGTAATGTATTACCGCTGCATTGCGTCGGTTGTCGGGCATTCGAACGTCGCTGACGACGCACTACCGACCCGCCGGCGACCGAGAAAAATCTTCCGCACGGATGGGTCGACGGGAATGATCAATTTCGGACGGAAATCAATCGTTCTGTCAGCGGTGTGCACGGTGATTTCACAGCCGTTTCGATCACTGTGATCGAAACGGCTGTATATCGGCGGGAAAATCGTTAGGTGTATGGGCCCCTTTAGTGAATTGAGACCATGGAGTTATTAATCCACACTTTGTTCTCTTAATCAACAGGCAGATAACTTTTCCTAGTTCTATAGACATTCATCGTCTCCACCTCCTGCTGTGCCTCAGTACACTCTAACAACATGCCAATTAGAGGTAAGCAAACTTTTTAAAGGTCAAAAAAATTAGAAAGGCTGCTGGCCCAGATGCTGTGTCTGTGAAATTTTTGAAATTCGGTGCTGATTAGCTAGCCTTTATCTTTAATAAATCTCTGGAACTCTCAATGGTTCCTGACTATTTTAAATGTTCAACCATCATCCCAGTTCCTAAAAAAAAAAAAAAATCAAAATTTACATGTCTAAATGACTATAGGGCAGTTGCCCTTACATCATTGGTCATGAAAGCATTTGAAAAACTGATAATGGCTTATCTGAAATCCATCACAGATTCCCTGCTGGACTCTCTGCAACTTGCATATACTGTAGATCCTTCTCTGCATTCAATACCACAATACCATCACTGCTACACAGCAAGCTCTCCAAACTAAGCATTCATGAACCAATTTGCAAATGGATAACTAATTTCATGACCAACAGAAGACAGCAGGTTAGACTTGGGAAACACACCTCAAACTCGTTGACACTCACACCAATGACTGCATCTCCACAGATCTATCTGTGAAGGTTCTGAAGTTTGTAGATGACACAACAGTAGTTGATCTCATACAAAATGGGGATGAGTCTGCATACAGACATGTAGTGGGACAGTTTTCTGGACGCTCTTAAGACTATGGAGATGATAGTAGACTTTAGAAGAACTACCCCCAGCACCTTCCCCGTGATCATAAACGAATCCAGGGTGACAAGTGTAGAGTCATTCAAATTTCTTGGGTCCATAATCTCCAACTAATTAAAATGGGATAGAAATACTGTCACCATCATCAAGAAAGCCAAACAGTACCACCTGTACCTGTACCACCTACAGTAGCTGCAAAAGTTTGGCCTACCACAAAGATTAATGGTGTAGCTCTATACTGCGATCATTGAATCCATCATGACATTGGCGTCAATTCACCAGAGGTTACCAACCTATTTATCTCTTGGGAGGTAATTTACCTCCTGTGATATCTCCAAATAGCAATTCTCCAGAAGTATAGGGGAAAATATCGACAGAGAGAAATGCAAGAGATAAATGTGAGATAAGTATGAGATAAATAAGTGATAGTTAGTAGTTAGTTTTTCTCCAAATCACAATTCACCAGGGAAGAAAGGGGGTGTGGCCATTCATTATTTTTTCATCTCTTTATCCCCTGAATGAACCTGGAGATATCGTGGTTTTCACACAGCAGCTGCTGCTGTGAAAGATGGAGCCTTTTGAGCTTACTCTGTTAGGCCTGGTGCACACCAAAAACCGCTAGCAGATCCGCAAAATGCTAGCAGATTTTGAAACGCTTTTTCTTATTTTTCTGTACCGTTTCAGCTAGCATTTTGCGGTTTTGTGAAGCGTTTTTGGTGTAGTAGATTTCATGTATTGTTACAGTAAAGCTGTTACTGAACAGCTACTGTAACAAAAACCGCCTGGCAAACCGCTCTGAAGTGCCGTTTTTCAGAGCGGTTTGCGTTTTTCCTATACTTAACATTGAGGCAGAAACGCCTCCGCAATCCAAAATCTGCAGCAGCCCGGGAGTATGCGTTTCTGCAAAACGCCTCCCGCTCTGGTGTGCACCAGCCCATTGAAATACATTACCCAAGCGTATCCGCAGCCGCAAGCCGATCGCAAAACGCAGCCAAACCGCTCTGGTGTGCACTAGGCCTTCGAGCTTGCTTCTATTATAAGGAGACTAAGGCGCAGGAGGAGGGTCTGTTTAATCGCCCCTCGTATTTTTCATGAGAGAACAGTTCTTGATAATTTTACTGAGACAGAGGTGGTGAAGAAGTTCAGACTCACTCATGATATGATTTATGATATGATCCGGCAGTAAAAGGTGGGAATACTCTGGTCAGGTAGTGGTAAAACTCCGCCTCCTACCCACAATGCTTCACTTTCAAGCTTACAGAGAGGAAAAGTATCCCATGTAAATCATTAATACCGATTACCTAACTCTCTGTTTTCTCACACTTTCCTCATGCATATCTCTCCATTATCCCCTGCTATCGAACACTTTTCTCTCTGTCTTCTCACACTGGTGAATTGACTCCAGAGTGTTAAAATACCTCATGAGACAAACTACCTACCTTTTTTCTCTTAGTAAATCCTCTCTGGTGAATTGACGCCATTATCTATGACTGTCTGGTTCAGCTCCTGCTCAGTACTAGAAAAGGTGAGAATACAGCGCATCATCCGATCAGCAGAAAAGTATGGGGTGCCTGGTACAATATATTTTCCTGCATAGATAATAAGCTGTGCAAAGCAGGAGTCCTTATTACTCATTTTCGAAAGCTGGGCCGTATGATTGGCTTTTGTTAGGAGCGACATGGAATGGATGTGTTTTTATGGGGATGATTCATTAAGGGAAATAGTGTGAGAAACCTCCTGTTGCACACGCTATTAAATCAGGGCAACTTAATTTTACTTCCATGCAAGCTACATGCGCTAGTGGCAGCGTAGCATGCGTAATTAAACAACGGGCGCTGCTTACAAAAGCCACGCAGTAGTGATTTATCGCTAGCACGGCAGCTACTATGTTAATTAACAAGCAAAATTAAGTTGCACTGATTTAATAGCGCGAGCAACGGGAGGTTGCTCACCCTATTTTCTTTAGTAATTCAACCCCAATGTAAGCAAGCCAAAATAATGCTGTGAAAGCAAACCTAAACTGTGAATAAACTTATGAGATAATGAATTAGAGTATAGTAAACATTAGTAACATAGAACTGAGTCTCATATCTTTATTTTCAGCTTAAAGGCTGCATTTTTAAGACTGCGTACTAAACAGCAGCCAGGATAGTCTGGCGTAAAATCTTCTTTATTCAGCTGCAAAACAAACTTCATCAGTTTAAGTTTATCAGCAGTGTTTTCTCAGCCAGATAAAAGTGTTTTGCCTTCTAATAACTTCTGGGCAGTGTTGCCAACTCATCCATTTTGGCCTGCTCATTCTCCTAGATAACAGCCCTAGTTTTTAACCTTTGCAGTGCATTAAAACAGAAAGGGACCTCAGACAAGCTATTAGCAGGACAAGTATATATATATATATACAGTGGTGTGAAAAACTATTTGCCCCCTTCCTGATTTCTTATTCTTTTGCATGTTTGTCACACTTAAATGTTTCTGCTCATCAAAAACCGTTAACTATTAGTCAACGATAACATAATTGAACACAAAATGCAGTTTTAAATGATGGTTTTTATTATTTAGTGAGGAAAAAAAACCTCAAAACCTACATGGCCCTGTGTGAAAAAGTGATTGCCCCTCTTGTTAAAAAATAACCGAACTGTGGTTTATCACACCTGAGTTCAATTTCTGTAGTCACCCCCAGGCCTGATTACTGCCACACCTGTTTCAATCAAGAAATCATTTAAATAGGAGCTATCTGACACAGAGAAGTAGACCAAAAGCACCTCAAAAGCTAGACATCATGCCAAGATCCAAAGAAATTCAGGAACAAATGAGAACAAAAGTACTGTAAATGAGATCTATGAGTCTGGTTATAAAGCCATTTCTAAAGCTTTGGGACTCCAGCGAACCACAGTGAGAGCCATTTTCCACAAATGGCAAAAACATGGAACAGTGATGAACCTTCCCAGGAGTGGCTGGCCGACCAAAATTACCCCAAGAGTGCAGAGAAAACTCATCCGAGAGGCCACAAAAGACCCCAGGACAACATCTAAAGAACTGCAGGCCTCACTTGCCTCAATTAAGGTCAGTGTTCACAACTCCACCATAAGAAAGAGACTGGGCAAAAATGGCCTGCATGGCAGATATTCAAGGCGCAAACCACTTTTAAGCAAAAAGAACATTAAGGCTCATCTCAATTTTGCTAAAAAAAAACATCTCAATGATTGCCAAGACTTGTGGGAAAATACCTTGTGGACTGCCGAGACAAAAGTTGAACTTTTTGGAAGGTGCGTGTCCTGTTAAATCTGTCGTAGAAGTAACACAGCATTTCAGCAAAAGAACATCATACCAACAGTAAAATATGGTGGTGGTAGTGTGATGGTCTGGGGTTGTTTTGCTGCTTCAGGACCTGGAAGGCTTGCTGTGATAGATGGAACCATGAATTCTACTGTCTACCAAAAAATCCTGAAGGAGAATGTCCGGCCATCTGTTTGTCAACTCAAGCTGAAGCGATCTTGGGTGCTGCAGCAGGACAATGACCCAAAACACACCGGCAAATCCACCTCTGAATGGCTGAAGAAAAACAAAATGAAGACTTTGGAGCGGCCTAGTCAAAGTCCTGACCTGAATCCTATTGAGATGTTGTCGCATGACCTTAAAAAGGCGGTTCATTTATGCCCCCCTAATCTCCACCTAACATCTTAACTCTCTGACTATATCCATTCTCCTACATCCTATAGATGAATTTGGAATGTCCTATTTTCCAAATGCCATGTAGCCAACCCTAAACCTTTAAGCCCCTGCATTTATATACATCGACTTTTACTCCATCTGAAGGCCAATAATATACTTCTCTCTCACCCTGCATATATAGGCCTCCTCCTCATCACTCATTGATCTTTGGTGTGACCCCTTCCCTGTTAAACCCCATTTCCAGTGTTCCTTAGGCTAACAGTGCCATTGTATTATGCGTACATATCCTTGTTTATATGTTCTCTAGAATTTCTTTGTTTCTCTCGATCTCTCCACAGGATGACCAGGACTATATATATGCAGTTTCATTGGACAGTCATATGTTCTCTATAATCTCTTGCCATCGGAACTGTAATTGCGGTGGAACACTAAACATGAGAACAACTGACCATAGACAAATTCACAACTAGTGAACTCATTCTAGGCGCTGTTAACCTTGTACATTCTTATTATGTTTATCTAGTATCGTATATTCTTTGTCTGTTAAGAAAATCTCTTAATAAAAATTAGTAAAACAAAAAAAAAAAAAGGCGGTTCATGCTAGAAAACCCTCAAATAAAGCTGAATTACAACAATTCTGCAAAGATGAGTGGGCCAAAATTCCTCCAGAGCGCTGTAAAAGACTTGTTGCAAGTTATCGCAAACGCTTGATTGCAGTTATTGCTGCTAAGGGTGGCCCAACCAGTTATTAGGTTCAGGGGGCAATTTCTTTTTCACACAGGGCTATGTAGGTTTTGAGGTTTTTTTCTCACTAAATAATAAAAACCATCATTTAAAACTGCATTTTGTGTTCAATTATGTTATCTTTAACTAATGGTTAACGGTTTTTGATGAGCAGAAACATTTAAGTGTGACAAACATGCAAAAGAATAAGAAATCAGGAAGGGGGCAAATAGTTTTTCACACCACTGTATATATATATATATATATATATATATATATATATATATATATATATACATACATACCTATGTTAATCTCATCATGGGGCATATCCATGAAAATGCAGTGAAATTTCTATGCATAGACAGCGTATGGCTATTTTACAGCTAATGCCAGTTATACACTGTGCAAATAGTGCAACACGCATTGGGCTTGATTCACTAAGACAAATAGCATTCCTTATCAAAGCTAACACGCCTTATCAAAGTGAAACGTCTTATCAGAGTAGCATAGAGGGTGCTACGAACCTGCAGGGGCTCAGGGCAGGACAAGTGGAGCTCTCGTCATTGCCAATTAGCAGGCATAAGTTTGTAGTGCTTGCTATGCTACTCTGATAAGGTGTGTTAATTTTGATAAGGCGTGTTATCTCTGATAAGGCATGCTATTTGTCGTAGTGAATCAAGCCCATTATGTCCAAAATGCACATGTTGCTAAAATGAAATATGTTTCTCTAATGGAGTAATACAGTTTATACTAGCAACGTGCATTGTGATCGTAGTGCAGGTTACACTATTTCATGTGCTGCTTAACTGGTGTACACTCAGGTAAAAATGTCATGCCAATTTTACCACAGTTTCACGAATATGCCACTGCTCACCAGGACCCTCTGGAACATTGGGGCTGCGCTCCTCTCCTGGTAGGAGTACAGCCATTTTGCTCCCGTGCAAGCACAGCTGCACCTGCACAGTAGCCAGGAGCCCCTGGATCTGGCTTAGTGTGCAGGCGTAGCCGTACTCATACAGGTGCAGCTGTACTCGCACAGGCGCAGTAGGGCCTTGCTTGTGCCTGAAGAGGCAACAAGGAAGTGGAGGAAGGCGTGTGAAGTCTCCCTCTTGGGTAACTATGTGTTTTTTT
The DNA here is from genome assembly GCF_040937935.1 of Hyperolius riggenbachi. NCBI lineage: Eukaryota > Metazoa > Chordata > Amphibia > Anura > Hyperoliidae > Hyperolius > Hyperolius riggenbachi. Next base: position 80,008,470 of record NC_090654.1, read on the forward strand.
TACCTGAGGTTTGCCTCGGGTACACTTTAAAGGAAGAGGTGCTAAAGGGATGTAGCCAGATGGCAACATAATAAATCATTAAACATTCTGTGTTTGGAGTTTTGCCACGCCTCCCACACTACCATTTCCATACCTATATAATGCCCCTGTTAGGAAGATGCCCCTGTAAATTGGACCACTGCTTTTGCCCTATAGCTTATATGCCCTAAGAAGTGTTGGTCATTGAGATATCACCCCTATTGTTTGGATTTAGTGGCAGTGTTGAATATTGTTTAGCGTAATTGTATGGGCTTAGGCATTGTTTAGAAAGGTTAGTGTTAGGGTATAGGGTGTGTTGGGGAAATGCTAATTTTACTGGGTAGGATTAGATTTAGTAACGGTAGTTATGTTAAAGAAGGGGCATAGAGAATAGTAGTTGTGACAACTTTTCTGGCTTTTGCAGCTGTTGTGTCGACTAAGCTCACTCTGCGATTGGCAGAGGCCACCACTAAGAACTGGTGATAAAAAAAAAGTTTGTGGGTGATTAGGCCTTACCCAATTTAACTTAATTCCAGGGCTGAATTTTTGGAAAGGCAACAAAGTCCCAGGCCTTGGGTGGCTGTAGCCCAAGCAAGAACCTGGACATGAAAAAGGGCTTGCTACATATGAAAGAGGAGGCTGAAAATGGGAAGCAATACAAGAAAAAGGGAAACTGATATCCAAAGGAGATGTTCATGAAAGAGAGGGGCTACAGTACATGGATGATTCACATGAAAGAGGGGGCTCCACAACATACTTGGCCTAGGAGCGCACAAAGTATATATCCGGCCTTGTCTGACTCCTTAGCCAGGTAGTTTAGTGATGCTGGCATGTTTCTCAGATGAGTTCATGATGCTGCTTTGTGAACATGGTATATCAACGCAGAGCATTTCTGCTTTATAATCAAAACCATTTCCTGATGAAAGTCGATGACAGCTCCCAATCAGCACTAATATTCCAAGTGCGTTACTTTTTTAGGCTCATCACCAGTGGTCCCTCCCCCGTCACTGCATCTCCTGTCTATCCGTTACAGAGATGTGACATTTCCCCCTCGCTTAATGTCCGTCATTTCCATAATCCCAACCTGTCAATCTTTCCCAGAGACTCAAAGTAACGGAGATACTTAAACGAGACAGCTTAGCCAAGTATATATGTGCCCCCCCCCCCCCCCCCCCAAAAAAAAAACACAAGGGAATGTTGCGTCTTAGTGGGGAAGTATATTCAACAGAATGTATTAAAGGAATACTCCGGTTACACAGGAAATACTTTCATTTGTTTTGCAATGATGCAAATTTATTAAAACCCCTAGTTTAGCCTCCATAGTGGGAGAGTGGGTTAGTGTTAGGCATTAGGAGAGGGGATTACTGTTAGGCATTAGGAAGGGGGGTAAGTGTTAGACATTAGGTGCGGGTTAGTGTTAGGCATAAGGAGGGTGGGTAGTGTCAGGCATTAGAAGGGAAGGGGGGGGGTAGTGTTAGGCAGGGCCAGTTCTGGAGTTTTTGCTGCCTGATGCAAACATTGTGTGGGCACCCCACCCAACAATGCTCCCCCCCCACACACACATACACAGCCATCTCATTACCGCCCAACAACTCCATGAAAACGGCAAAGTAGCAGTGCAGTCAGTCCTCTCACAGCAATTATTGGTGATCAGTTGTGGGCTGGGCCAGAAGCGTAACTACAAATTATGATTTAGGGCCCCCCCCCCAGTGTTCACTCCCTTTCCCTTGCCTATCCTTGGTGACCCACACAGCCTGGGGGCTCATCTTGCAAGGGTCATAAAACAAGTGTGGACATCGTAATCTTCACACCCATAATGACTGTAACCACAAAAACACCTGATCTGAAGGATGGACCCCTTTATCTGTAGTAGTTGGGACCCCCTTACAGCTCTGGGCCCCCCTGCGGTTGCAGGGGCTGACTTCAAAATACATAGTGCCCTTGGTGCGGTGCCCACCAGCCCCTTCACTGGCTGTTTAACGAGCGTACATCACATTTGGGCGCTCAGGAAACAGGATAGTAGATTGTTAGTTAGTAAATACTGGTAAAACAAAAAAAATCTATATGAGGCCTCTTGAACACTACATGCGATTGTGATTTTTTTTTCGATCCGATTTTTTATTCTGATTAAAAAACGTAGCAGCATGCAGTACTTTTTTTTAATCAGAATCAAGAATCGGATCATATAAAAAAATCAGAATCACATGCAGTGTGCAAGAGGCCTTATCAGAATTAAAGGGTACCTGAAGTGAGTAAAAATTATTTAAAAGAAATACATGACATACCTGCAAATGAATATTACATACTAACCTCACTGTCAGTTCCTCTCAGAAGCTTACCATTTTTCTTCTTACAGTGATCCCTTCCAGTTCTGACAATATTTTGTCAGAACTCAAATACACCAGTTGCTGTCAGTTATATATCAGCAGCTGTCAGTTACAACTGAATGTGCAAGGTAATGTCCATGTTTCCCTATGGCTCAAGTGGGTGATATTACAGTTTAACAGTGTGCTGACCAGGAAGCTGTTATGGGGTAATGGCCATTTTTAAAATGGAGGATGGAAAATTCCATTGATCACAGTAGACAAATGGGACGCAGGAAAGAAAGAGATTGAGGAGTAGACTACACAGGAGGTAAGTATGACCTGTGTATGGTTATTTTGACTTTTTATTTTCAGTTCAGGTTCTATTTAAATACCAAAATTTTACTAGAGCTAATCCTATTCTAACACCGAACCCTCCCACTACTGATGCATAGCCTTAACCACCCTCCTCCCAAGGCTAACCCAGGGCCGGTGCTACAAGTAAGGCAAAGGGGGCAATTGCCCCCGGGCCCCAGAATCCCGGGGGCCCCCTTTGCCAGCCCAAAACGTCCAACCACAGCGGCTGCCGGATGCTCTGGCCGCCTGCCGCCTGTGTGACTCTGGGTGAGATCTGCCTAGCGGTGACGCAGGCTTTGAGATTCGGGCAGGAGAGAGAGGCTGGAACTATATATTACCTCCCAGCAGACAGCGGAGGCTTCACGGTTTCCATGGCTCCCAGCGTGTGATGTTGGTACTGCATCACACGCTGTCAGCTGCAGTGGGGCTCTCCCCCGACGTCATGTGATGCAGGCATGGACATCACGTCAGTACGGCCATGCCTGAGAGGATGAAAGAAGGCGCCCTCTTGCTGCTCGGGGTGGACTCAGGAGTGGATGTGGCTGGCTAGCTTAGACGGATGTGCTCTGTTGTCGCTCGGTCGGGCTGAACTGTAGAGTGGCTGCGGTTGGCTAGGCTGGACGGATGTGCCCGACTCAACTGACATCTGTGGGGAGATGCTGGGGAGACACATACAAAGGTGAACTTGTTTAGAGCTTAAGCTCATCTTGCATGCATAACCTTTCCCCCCTCCCCACAACAGAGTCACTTTAATTTAGTTTAGGGTTTAGATAACAGGATTCAAGTTCATCTTGCATGTATGTCCCCTGTCCCCAGTGACGGCGCTTCCATTAAGGAAATGTAGGCAATTGCCTACAAGGGCTGCCGGGCCCTCCGATCTCCCTGTATTGTAACTGTATCTGTAACAAGCAGGGCCGGCACTACCATAGAGGCAAAGGAGGCAATTGCCCCAGGGCCCCAGAGCCTGTAGGGGCCCCCAGTGACTACAAGAGGAAAAAAAAATTCAAAAAGACCTTATAGTTTTTGAGAAAATTGATTTTAAAGTTTCAAAGGAAAAAAAAATACACATTTAAAAACCAGGATATGTTAAGGAGATAATTGGGAATAAGAGGGAAAAAACATTTTTCAAAAAGACCTTATCGTTTTTGAGAAAATCGATTTTAAAGTTTCGAAGGAAAAAAGTATACTTTTAAATGCGGTAAATGTTACTTTTAGTAGCAAACCTAACATAGTGTAATTTTACATGTATCAAAAGAAAGAGCAATACATTTCCTGACGGGGTTTCCAGGGGGTCCATACGCAGTGGCAGCGCTTTGGCCAGGGATCGCTATACAGTCGAAGACTCGCAATATGGCTGTATGAAGATCCTTGGCATGTTTTCCTATTTTCCCAATTTTTTTTGTATGTTTAGAGTGTGGGAATTTTTTTTATTATGTGGGGTCACTCTCCTGAAACTTTTTTAACCCCTTGTCCCCCATTCAGGCTGGGGTAGCCAGAATGTGGAGCTCTGACCGCTTGGGGATTCACACACTGACTATACCAGCTGCAAAAAAGGTCCCTTAATGACGATTTTTGTTCCGGGTAACTGTTGGGGGGCCCCAGGTTTATTTTGCCCTGGGGCCCCATTGTTGCTTAAACTGGCCCTGGTAACAAGCTCCCCAGGGCCTGTGTGACCAGAGTATGTGACCAGAGTATGTCATTACGCTTACGTATAACATGCGCTGGTCACAAGAGGCAGACAGCAGGAAGAAGACAGGAGCAGCGTGACGGCCGCTGGGACAGTTACGTTTTAATGTTGGTGTTAAGCAGTGACCCTGGGTGCTCATAGGATGTAGGGGTGAAGGGAGGAGATCAGGGAGGCAGCAGCTAGTTCAAGGCGCCACCAGGTTACCTTTGCCCCGGGGCCCCATTGGACCTTGAACCGGCCCTGGGCTAACCTTAACTTTCCCAGATGCTGCAACCCCTCACCCACGGCTAACCTTAACCCTTCCTCCCCCTGACTAACCTTAACTGTTCCTGGTGCCACAAATAAAAAAAGCGCAAAAAATGTGCCCACATTTTTCCTCCTTACTCATATTTCAATTCAATGGGTCCCTATGGCATCGTCCAAACTTCCGCTGCTTACAGGCACCCAAATTTCCTGCTTCCATTTAATGTTGGTGCTGGTGCAGTGAATGTGCTCACTGAGCGACAGCTCACTGCTCTGTGTGTCTGTGGGAAGTTCAGGTGACAACAACCAGGTCGCATTCAATCAATCAGACCACCGTCAGATCACTGGCAGCCAGCTTTAATCAAACACTGTCTGTCTGTACACTATGCTGCCCATGTGCAAGTCAGTGTCACTCTGTAACAGCCTATTATAGAGTGACACTGACTTGCAAGTGGGTGGTATAGTGTACAGACAGTGTTTGATTGAAGCTGGCTGCCAGTGATCTGACTGAAGTCTGATTGATTGTGTGTGACCTGGCTGTTGTCACCTGACCTCCCCACAGAGAGCAGTGGGTTAGTGTTTGCATTCAGAGGGGGGTTAGCTTTAAAACAAGGGACCAGGTCTAAAGCGAAATTTAAATAACATTATATTACCGATATTTTAACTATTGCCATTAAAGGAAACCTAAGCCCCCCAAAAAATGAGTTTCACTTACATGGGGTTTCTACCAGCCTCCTGTAGCTGTCCTGTGCCCTCGTAGTCACTCACTGCTGCTCCGGTCCCCCGCCGCCAGTTAGTTTTGTTTTTGCCAACTCTGAGTCAGCGGCCACAGAGTTGAGTGCGGAAGGAAACGGAGGGTTAGCCGTCCCCCACTCGCTACTTCCTGCGCCGGGTCTCCATGGCCACAGGGCATGAGTGTCATGTGACGCGTGTCATGTGACGCCCTGTGGCCATGGAGACCTGATGCAGGTAGTGGAGAGTAGGTGAGTGCTAACCCTCCGTTTCCTTATGCAAGCGACTCTGCAGGAAGGGAGGGAAGGAATTTTAGGAATGCAGCCCGCTGTCCACAGCATGCGGCCAGTGCTGCGTAAAGTTTGCACAGCCCTAGCCTAGATTGTCCTGAATAAACAATATATGTGTCAATTTGATGGCATAAATAAAAAAAAAGTTATTGCTGTATCAATAGTGACACAGCCGAAATGCCAGAAATGTCAGGAATCATAAAGTGAGCAGAACTTTTGCACAGGACAGAAGGAAAACATAGAGAAATGCACCCTGTATGTATTCAGTTAGTTTAGCTTGCCAAATTCCCCCTCATCTGTGTCTAATTACAAATTGTAATTTGATCTTTCCCCTGTTTCACCTGACTGCCATGGCAGAGATGGCAGATAAGCTCATTTGAAAGCACAGGATGCTAATAATATGTCTGCTTCCATGAAAGCATGAAGTAGAAACACTGGAGATTTTTTCAGGATTTCAGCTGTGACAAAGAAATGTTTTTCTTTAAAGGTTATTATGCTGTTGCATATCTTTTAGAGCAGAGAGGACATTCAGGTCCGCTTCTGAGTTCAGGAACCCAAAGTGGTTAAAGGTACATTATCAAACCAAGTGTTCTAAAACGACAATGTACAAATAATGTCTGAGTAGCTGTGTAAACATTTTCCTACTTTTCATGGTAAAGGGGAACTGAAGTACGGGGGCTGCCATATTTATTTCCTTTTAATCAATACCAGTTGCCTGGCAGCCCTGCTGGTCTATTTCTCTGCAGTAGTATCTGAATAATACAGAAACAAGCATGCAGCTAGTCTTGTCAGATCTGACTTTAAAGTCTGAAACACCTGATCTGCTGCATGCTTGTTCAGGGGCTATGGCTAATAGTATTAGAGGCAGAGGATCAGCAGGGCTGCCAGGCAACTGGTATTGCTTAAAAGGAAATAAATACGGCAGCATCCGTATACCTCTTACTTCAGTTCCCCTTTAAATATCAGAGGTAAAAGCTTTAATTCATTGTGTGTAGGATGTAGCTCTATTGTAACAAATCATTCTCAAAAGGGGTGTCTGCTTCATTGCACAGCCAGTGTGTAATGATCAGTGGTGTATCAGCACAATAGTCAGTATTTTATTAAGAGTGTGATCACACAGTAATACACAAGAGTACTCCTATGTGATAGCCCTTGATGGCAGGGACTATCACTAGATACAGAGTGGTCGTACAGGCAATGTCGGTAACAGGTCAGTCAGGCAGCGGTACAGAAACGTTAGGCAAAATCGTAGTGAGTGTACAGGCCGAGGTCGGCAACAGATCAGATGGGCAAAGGCACAGAATCAGAAGGCTAAATCAGAGTAGAGGTCGGGCAGAGGTCGGCAACAGATCAGATTGGCAAAGGTACAGAATTGAAAGGCAGAGAGTAATCAGAGGTTGAGGCAAAAGGTCATACACAGTAAATTAATATACAATAATATTATTCTTCTAAGCTAAGTGTGAATCCCCGGGGTCCTGCCGGATCAAGCACACACGGATCTGACTAAGGTCTGAGAGCTTTCACTGCAAAGTTTCAGTAACAGCAGACAACGAGCCACTGACAGCACAGGGATTAAATACAGACAGGCAATTCCAAACTACCCGCCCAGCGAAACCCGGCCAATCAGCAGCAAGAGTCAGAACACTGCTGTCAGCTGATCGGCAGGTCAGCTGACCCGTCTCCTCAGTGCATAAAGGTCCTATCTCCTGGTGCGCGCGTGCGCTACTCTGCTCTGATGCAACCTGGAGAGGCCTGTTCTGCCAGAAGGAGATGTCTGTGAGGACGTGGCGAGATCCGCGGTGACGTCAGGCGCGGGAGCGGCGGCCACACCGCTCCCCGCTGCAGAGGTAACTACATCACTTCTAACACAGTGTTGTTCTTTTTGCATATCAAACTGCAGAGTATTTTTCTCTGAAAGCAAAAAAAAATAAAAAGTATTAAAAGCTGTGGTGTCTCAAAAAATTACAAATGTTTATAACAAGTTACATTTTCTCTACTCTCTTCACACACTTCAGTCAGTGACACAGGACACAGTACACAGTCAGCTGCAGCTGCAGAGAGCTTTCTCTCACACACAGGATTAACAGATGTAGTGTGAGGGAATTCCCCCTCCCCTCGTGGTTGTCAAATTAGAGCAGACTTGCCATCACATCAGTTAAGAGTGAAAGGAATTTGAAACAGTAAACAAAAGAGATAAGCAAGTAAAATGTGTACATCATTATTTACCAGCACTTCAGAAACTCTCTGAATCCCAGGTTAAAAAAAACAAGTTAATCGATAGTGTTCCTTTAAAGAGACACTGAAGTGAAAATAATTCTCGCTTCAGAGCTCATAGTTAGCAA